>NC_037683.1:104719023-104774139 GCF_003255815.1 Theropithecus gelada | reverse complement strand
CACATCACACACCACCTACACACACACCACACACACACCACACATCACATCACACACACACCACATACCACACACACCACACACACACCACACATATACCACACACACATCACACACACACCACACATCACAAACACATATCACACACAATCACATCACACACACACATCACACACACCACACACACACATCCCACACACATCACACACACACCACACACACAGATCACACACACACATCACACACATCACATCACACACAAATACACCACACACACACATCACACACACCACACGCACATCACACACCACATGCACACATCCCACGCACACACACCCACACACACATATCACACATACACACATCACACACACACCACACACACATCACACACACATCACATGGGTCTCAAAAACAGCAAACAGTGCCTATGGTATGATTCCATGTGGAGTTCTAGAAGAGGAAATGCTGGTCTATAGTAATTAGGCAGCAGTTTGGGGGTTGTCTGGAGCCAGGGGTGCAAGTGCAGGTGGAAACTTTTAGGAGTGATGGAAATGTCTGCAGCTTGAATGTGGTGTTGGCTACACAGGTATATACACGTGTCCAAATGTACCAAGTGATACACCTTAAACTGATACAGATTATACACTTTAAAGCAGCGGTCCCCAACCTTTTTGGCACCAGGGACCAGCTTCGTGGAAGACAGTTTTTCCATGGACCAGGGAGGGGGGATTTTTTCAGGATGATTCAAGCACATTACATTTATTGTGCACTTTCTATTATTATTCCATTGTAATATATGATGAAATAATTATACAACTCACCATAATGTAGAATCGGTGGGACCTGTGGGCTTGTTTTCATGCAACTAGATGGTCCTATCTAGGGGTGATGGAAGACGGTGACAGAGCATCAGGCATTAGATTCTCATAAAGAGTGTGCAACCTAGATCCCTCACATGCACGGTTCACAATGGTTCGCACTGCTGTCAGAGTCTAATGCTGCCACTGATGTGACAGGAGGTGGAGCTCAGGTAGTAACGTGGGTAATGGGAGGTACTGTAAATACAGATGGAGCTTCACTGGCTCTCACCTCCTGCTGTGCGGCCCAGTTCCTAACAGGCTGGGGGTTAGGGACCCCTGCTTTAAAGTATACCTCTATTTACCTATGTAACAAATCTGCACGTCCTGCACCTTTAACCCAGATCTTAAAATAAAAGTTGAAAAAAAATAAAGTAGTGATTTTAAAAAAAATTCAAAGGACCCTTCAAATGTTCTTAAATGTGGATGCTAATACTTGCCCAACACAAAAGTACAGAAGGTGAGTGGACAGTGTTTGCATTCAAATGAAAATTTAGAATCTATGCAGTTATGTGGATGGTCTCAAACTCCTGACCTCAGGTGATCCACTTGTCTCAGCCTCCCAAAGTGCTGGGATTATAGGCGTGAGCCACCACACCAGGCCTAATCTTTTATTATTGAAGAAAGAAAAATGTCTTTATAAATTTAGCGTTGCCTTTGTGTACAGTGTTTGTAACATCTACATATAGTGTACAGTAACGTCCTACGCCTTCACATTTACTCACTGACTCACCCAGAGCAACTTCCAGTCCTGCAGGCTCCATTCATTCTAAGTTCCCTATACAGCTGTACAATTTTTTCATCTTTTACACTGTATTTTTACTCTACCTTTTCTATGTTTAGACAAGTTTAGATACACAAGTACTTGCCATTCTGTTCCAATTGCCTACAGCATTCAGGACAGTCACATGCTGTGCAGGTTTGTAGACTGGGAGCAATAGGCCACGCCATATAGCCTAGGCGTGCAGCAGACTGTACCAGCTAAGTCTTTACGATGTTCACACAGTGACAAAATCACCTAACAACACATTTCTCAGAATGTGTTTCCATTGCCAGGTAACGCGTGGCTAGACTTGTTTGAAACGTCTATGGTCGCTGATCGGGGTGGGTGGAGAGTAGGAGGGCATGAAGGCAAACGGAAGCAGGTGGTGGGGAACAAGAGGAGGGGAGCAAGACGGGGGAGGCTTCCTCCTTGGAACTGACCACGTCCTATTTCATCCATTCTTTCTTTCCAGTCCAGTCTCCTAGAGCCTGCTTCTGCTCCCCTAGGCTATTTTTTTCCCAAGATGTTCTTTTGCAGTTGTCATCCCCGGTGAAACTTAAGGACAAAATGCAGAAGGACATTAGTCCTGGGCATGGGTCTTCTTTGAGATCTGTGGTTCCACGGTGGTAACCATAAAACCATAAGTTGTGCTTTACAGAAGTTCTTTTTTTTTCTTTTTTGAGATAGAGCCTTGCTCTGTCGCCCAGGCTGGAGTGCGGTGGCGCGATCTCTGCTCACTGCAACCTCCGCCTCCCAGGTTCAAGTGATTCTCCTGCCTCAGCCTCCTGAGTACCTAGGACTACAGGTGCCTGCCACCACGCCCGGCTAATTTTTGTAGTTTTAGTAGAGATGGAGCTTCACCATATTGGCCAGGCTGGTCTCGAACTCCTGATCTTGTGATCCACCTGCCTTGACCTCCCAAAGTGCTGGGATTACAGGCATGAGTCACTGCACTTGGCCCCAGAAGTTCTTCACTGTACTATTTCAGCATCAAGTGAAATAAATTCCGTAACACTCGTGTGTTAGTCAAGGCTCTCCAGAGAGACAGAACCAATAGAATATAGACAGATAGATAGGCAGGTAGATAGATAGATAGATAAGAGGGGGGTTTATTCAGGAAATTGGGTCACGTGATTATGGAGGCTAAGAAGTCCCACCACAGGCTGCCTGCAAGGTCAAGACCGTGAGATCCTGGTAGCATGGCTCAGCCCAGTACCGAGGCCTAAGAACAAGGGAAGCAGAGAGTGTAACTCTCAATCCGAGACCAAAAGCCTCGGAAGCCAGGGGGCCATTAGTGTTAAGTCCCGGAGTCCAAAGGCTGGGGATCCTGGAGTTGTTGTGTAAGGACAGGTGAGGAGGAGTGCGTCCCAATGCCAGCAGCTAGGTGGACACATTCCCCCTTTCTCTGGTTTTCTTCTTTCCAAGGCCCCAGCAGGTTGCACGGTGCACCTCCCACACTGGAGGCAGAGCTTGCCCACCTAGTCCACACAGAGGCACACTAACCTCCTCTGGAAACACCCTCACAGACACACAGACACACCCAAAAACAATGTGCCGTCAGGCTTCTAGATGTTCCTTAAGCCAGTCAAGCTGACACCTAATATTAACCGTCGTGACTGGTGGTGGCCTTTTGTTCTGCTACTTAACTTTTGCTGACTGGATATGTATGAAATGACACCTCATTTAGATTTTTAAGTGGACATTTTAAATTTTGTGTTCATTCGTGTTTTTCTGATTACTGGAGAAGTCAAACACCTTTTCACAGTTTCTGGTCATCTGGGTGTTTTCCCATCAATTGAGTCTTCATGTTTTCTGGCCATTTCTGCTGAGTAGTTTGTCATTTTCTTATTGTTCCACAGGAGCTCTTTACATCTTCTGGATACTAATTCTTAGCTGGCCAGATGAATTGAAAATATCTTTTCTAGTATATTGCTCAACTTTTATCTTTCTTTATAATATCTGTCTCACAAAATCTTTTTTTTTTTCTTTCTCTGTAATTCAGGCTGGAGTGTAGTGGTGTGATCTTGGCTCACTGCAACCTCTGCCTCCCAGGTTCAAGTGATTCTCTTGCCTCAGCCTCCCGAGTAGCCGGGACTGCAGGTGCATGCCACCACACCCGGCTCTTTTTCTGTATTTTTAATCGAGAAGGGGTTTCACCATATTAGCTAGGATGGTCTCGATCTCCTGACCTCATGATCTGCCCACCTCAGCCTCCCAAAGTGCTTGGATTACAGGTATGAGCCACCGTGCCTGGCCCACAAAATCTTTTACATTTAATGTAATAGAGTTAACCAGCTTTTACATGATGCCTTGTGTCTTATTCAACAATTCTTTCCCCATCCAGATGTCTCATAAATACCAGACAATATTTTCTTACAAAAAATTTAAAGTTTGCTTTTCACATTTAGGTATTTAATCTAGAATACATTATTTTAGTGCATGGTATGAGGTTGCAAAAATAAAACGTACCTGTTTTTCTGTAGGATAGGCAATTGTCCAGCACCATTTATTAAAAGTTGATGTTTCTCTGTGAGTGGGATGCACTTTTGTGACACACTGTCACAGTATGCATAACAAAGGAAGAAGTCTATTTGCAGACTATTTTCTCCACTGGTTGATTCTTCTAAACACATTTTAAAAACAAATGCTTCTTGGCTGGGTGCGGTGTCTCACGCCTGTAGTCCCAGCACTTTGGGAGGCCAAGACAGGTGGATCACTTGAAGCCAGGAGTTGGAGACCAGCCTGGCCAACACGGTGAAACCCTGTGTCTACTAAAAATACAAAAATTAGCCTGGTTTGGTGGCACACGCCTGTAATCCCAGCTACTCGGGATGTTGAGGCAGGAGAATCACTTAAACCTGGGAGGCAGAGGTTGCAGTGAGCCAAGATCACGCCACTGCACTCCAGCCCAGGTGGCAGAGTGAGACCCTGTCTCAAACAAACAAACAAAACCACTAAAAACCACAAAAAAACCCCACAAATGCTTCTTTAAAACAAATATATTCTATTTTTAATAATTTATGTTTTATGCTTTATGCTGTCATGTGTGCATATACATTAAGTCAGGTTGAGAAATTACATTCTTTTTTTTTTTTTCTTTTGAGACGGAGTCTCGCTCTGTCGCCCAGGCTGGAGTGCAGTGGCGCGATCTCGGCTCACTGCAAGCTCGGTCTCCCGGGTTCACGCCATTCTCCTGCCTCAGCCTCTGAGTAGCTGGGACTACAGGTGCCCGCCACCATGCCCGGCTAATTTTTTGTACTTTTAGTAGACGGGGTTTCACCGTGATAGCTAGGATGGTCTTGATCTCCTGACCTCATGATCCACCCGCCTCAGCCTCCTAAAGTGCTGGGATTACAGGCGTGAGCCACCGTGCGCGGCCCAAGAAATTACATTCTTATATCACAATAAATGAGTCCTAATCTATTAACCTTATCATCTGGGCCGTAGAGCTGTATGCAGAAGAATGCCATCTTTTTGTTGTGCCTCTGAATTGCTTGTAAGGCCACAAGACCAATGCTGTTTTCTCTCACTTCTGATAATTTGGGGGAAATGGGATACTTGAGGGTCTCCCTCCGAGGAAACCAGTCAGTAAATATTTGATTGATAGGCAGTTTCCATTTATCTACAAAATGAGATTACTCTTCATATGTAAGACATGATTCTGCAAGTCCTAAGAGAGTTCATCATGCATCCTGTTGTTTATTTTTCTTTTAGAACTCCCAAGTTTTTCTTGACCAGGCAACCCATCATGAAATTTAGCATTGCAAAAATTCTGAATTGTTGGACAATGAACCCAGTCTTCAAAATTTACATGGGGGAATCATTGTGGTGAGGTGCAGGGCACATCTTGGATTAGCTCTATTTTGTGAAATAAGATGTACTTGAGAAATAATCACTGTATTTTTTCCTTTTTCTATTTTATATGTTTTGGTTGATATGAATTAGTTGTGACAGTGTCTGTGGTGGGCAGAACCTTAAGTGACCTCCCCCAGGGTCCCCACGTCTGGACGTTCACACCGTTGTGTGACCCCTGCCTTGACTGTGTGTGTGACCTGTGGCTTGCTTAGACAGACACAATATGGCAAAGGTGATGGGCTGTCACTCTGGTGGTGAGGGTATGTTAGATTAGACTCTGTTGCCAGCCCACTCACTCTGGTCTCTCTCTCCTTGGTTGGCTTTGTAAAAGCAAGTTGCCATGAGTCAGTCCCAGACATGCAATGACACAAACTTTGTCCAACACACGACCCCAGGGAGCTTTCACAACCAAGCCCTGGGGACATCATGATTTCAGCCTGAGAGACCCAGAGCAGAGGCCCGGTTGAGCAATGCCTGGACTCCGACCCCTGGAACCTGAGAGATGGTACATGCATGTTGTTTTAAGCGGTAATAATGTTTGAAGTAATTGATACATGCGTGTTGTTTTAAGCAGCAATAATGTTTGAAGTAATTGTTATGTGGCAATAGAAAACTAATACATTGACTTACAGATGATTGCTGAAAGTCACTTTCCTGGCTGATGCATAAGATGGTTGGAATGTTCCAACCAATTCCACCGGGTTTGTTTTATCCAGATAAGAGATATGAGAATGTTTATATTAACTCTTTCCCAGGGCCTCTTACATTAACTTGTAGTTGAATGCCCATCCGTGGTTCTAAAACATGGCCTAGTTCCTACTTTCCCCTGCCTGTTTTATTTGTTCGCAAAGTCAGATGACTTGAGCTTGCAGCTCCAGCAGGGAAGGGTCCTTGTCTTTCCAGGTCTCTGCTGTATCCCCCAGTAACCAGCGAGGGCTGGGTACACAGCAGGTTCAAGAGATACTGGTTAAATAGGTAAATGAACAAATAACTGTCATCATATTCTTAATAGTGTTATAATTCTCTGTCTCAGACTCTAGGGTAAGCGTTTTATGTACATTATCTCCCTCAATCGCTACAACAGCCGTGCTGGGTAAGTGGGACCGGTCTCCTTGGACAAGTGGAGAACTGGGGTTCCCAGAGTTTAGCGACCACCAGAGATCAAACGGAGATTCAGTGGCAGCACTGGAGATCGGACCGATTCTATTTAAAACACTTGTCTATTTAAGTATATTTAAGAACACACACACACACAAATATATATACACACTCACATATACATGCACGCAATAGATACACAGCATATATTTCTATATCAATACATATATTTGTACTATACATTTATAAATAAAATTTAATTTTGGTAAATAAAATGATATATAAATTTGGCAAAAGGATTGAAATTCTTCTCCGTCTACACTGATCTCTCTCGAGGGAGTGCAGTTTGGCAGCCCGGCTGCGCGAGGCTGTTTCCTGCCTGTGGGGTCCGCGCCGCGCCTCCGCGGGCTGTAGATGGCGCTCGAGTCCCGGCAGCGCCGGCTCCTCTGCGCCTTGGCAGCGCCTGTGTTGACTCCCGGCGCCCTGGGCTGGTAGGAGAGCGTATTTTCTCACAATTAATTCAGATGGGTGGTCCCATTATGGGCGCTTCTTCATCTGTGAATTATTTCGTGTGAAGAGAAGTGCTTGCGCATGCTTAATTTCTAACCGTGATTCGGGGCCTCTGTGCCAGCCCCCGGCAGGGAAGTGGGGAAAGCTCGGGGTGGGTTGGGGGGTGGGTGGAGCGCGCTTCTCCGGCCCGGCCAGTGCCGGGAGAGCGGGCGCCGGGGAAGGAGCGTGTATGCGGAAGCCTCCTCTGAGCCTCTAAAGGACTCACATCACCTCGGTAATCTCACAACATCCTTGTGAAGGAGGCACGATTATTAGACCCTTCGCAAAGAGGAAATGGCCTAGAAAAACTATTCTGAAGAATAGAACTAGAATAAAACTATTCTAAAGAAAGAGAATGGCCTGAGGCTGCTCCCGCCAGGGTCCGAGGCTAGCCCATCTCCACCTCGGGCACTAAAGGAGCGAAGAGAGCGGAGATCTCCGTGCATTTCTTCAGCCGCTAGTGCTTGTTCCTCTTTTTTTTTTTTTTTGAGACGGAGTCTCGCCCTGTCGCGGCCCAGGCTGGAGTACAGTGGCCGGATCTCAGCTCACTGCAAGCTCCGCCTCCCGGGTTTACGTCATTCTCCTGCCTCAGCCTCCCGAGTAGCTGGGACTACAGGCGCCCGCCACCTCGCCCGGCTAGTTTTTTGTATTTTTTTTTAGTAGAGACGGGGTTTCACCGTGTTAGCCAGGATGGTCTCGGTCTCTTGACCTCGTGATCCGCCCGTCTCGGCTTCCCAAAGTGCTGGGATTACAGGCTTGAGCCAACGCGCCTGGCCGTGCTTGTTCCTTTTTATCGTCAACAAGGACCAGCAAAGTCATGGCGATATGCTGGCACCTCGTTTTGGAGGGTGTGACCAGAGGAATTGCGTGCTGTGGCCATGGCACAGACGTCCCCAGTCCCCAGCCCCGGCCAGGTCCCCTCCTGCTGGGGTGGGGTGGGGTGGCAAGCAGTCGGGACGGCCCATCCGCAGCGCCCGGTGAGTGCTGGTGCCTTGGAGGGGGCCACGTGATGTGTTGAGTGGGTGTGGGGGGAAGGTGGGGGAAATGGTGTCACAGAGGTCTTTGATGTTGTAAATAATTTCTATGCCATCTTAAAGAGCCAACTCTGGAAAAATATTAGTTGAAACGGGATCCAGCTAAACATGATAAGCCAACAAGGTGTGAAATGTGAGCTGTTGTGTTTTACGTCGAGGCCAGTGTGTACAGTTTTTAAGTCTGGTTTCTGTAGGGCTCCATGGCAAGGGGGCTGGTGGGGACACCTAGGACAGACACTTCTTACAAGGCTGAGGGCGTCGGGCTCCCTTTCCCTGTGCTCTCAGTTCACTGCAGTTTGGATGCCAGGAAGGCTAATGTCTGACACGCCTTCTTTTGGGATCAAATAACCCAAACTAGTCAGTTCTAGTACATTTAGAAATTTACCAAGAGCTGGAGTCCCCTTTTCATTAAATCCATATGCTTGCCGGAAGTTAACGGGAGTCATAATAAAATATTGAATGAGACAAACACTATGAAGTGAATTACACTAATTTTTGTTGTAGTAAAACCACAAGCTTCGTTTGCACGATGAAAAAATACATATTGAGGCAGAACTCTACGATTGGTGTGTTACGTATGAAATTAAAGGCCTGGGACATAAAATCGTCCTTTAGTATCTGGGGCTGATCAGATTTTTAATGACTTTTATATGACACCACAGATTATTTATAATTGACTTACTTAAATAGTCTAACTGATATTGTTGAGGTAACTTTAAAACCTTTTTTGCTGAATGACTCACCCAGGAAGCTGTGAATCTGGAAGATTCTGCCTGTAACAGGCTTCCAACCACTTCTCCAGAACCGGTGGCTCATCATTCCCTTCTCCCAGAGCCTATCCAGATGTTAACACACGATGACACAGAAACCAGCACCCCTTTATCCAGCATACTGAAGGTAAGGACTGTGTTACCACGATTCAGTTCAGACTTAGAAAGTGCTCAGTCTGGCCAGGGCGGTGGCTCATGCCTGTAATCCCAGCACTTTGGAAGGCTGAGGTGGGCAGATCACAAGGTCAAGAGATCGAGACCATCCTGGCCAACATGGTGAAACCCTGTCTCTACTAAAAATACAAAAAAATTAGCTGGGTGTGGTGGTGCACACCTGTAGTCCCAGCTACTCGGGAGGCTGAAGCAGGAGAATTGCTTGAACCTGGGAGGTGGAGGTTGCAGTGAGCCGAGATCGTGCCACTGCACTCTAGCCTGGCGACAGAGTGAGACTCTGTCTAAAAAAAGAAAAAGAAAAGAAAGTGCTCAGTCCGTGTGGATGGATTAAAATTTGAAATGAGTTTCATAAGGTAGCCCAAAGGATAAATCGACCTCATTTCCTTCTACTCCTATGCCTCAAGAGATCCTTCCTGCATGCTTATTAGGGTATGAGAAGAAATTACTTGTTAAAATTCAAGAGTGGGACAGTAAAAAGATAGTAGAGTGTTTAAAATCTTTTATTCCTTTGCTTTACTGGGAGCAAACAGAGACTTGTAGGCTATTGTTTTATTGTTTGTCAAATATTTTGTAGGTGTGAAATTAAGAATGAGTCTGGCAACTGTGCAAGATGCCAAGGGTACAGCAACCAAGTGCGGGGACTGTATCTTCTGGAGTTTCCAGCCTCACAGGAAGACAGTCAATCAGAGAATCAAGACAGAGAGGGGGAAATTTAGTGACAGAGGGTGCCTTTCCTAGACAGAGGTTTTTTGAGGAACAACATCTTTATTGCACAAATATTGCAGTGGTGTTGACAGAGTCCCTCCCTTTCTTCTCTCAGCCCTACATTGTATTCAGATGCGTGGAGAATCCTGGTAACCTGCACGCAGGTGCTGGGCAACACCTGGCCCGAGAAACTTTTTGGGGTCTAGGGAAGCATAGGAGGTAGATCAGTAGTCTGGAGTTAGAACCACGTTTCCTGAAAAGGAGCAGAAGTCATCCAGACAGAAAGTGGGAAGTGCCTGCTGCAGGACTGGGGCTGTCCCAGGCCAAGGTTCCTCCTTGGTGCAGGCAGGAAAGAAAATGAGTATGTCTGGAATGCAGCACCCAAAAAGGGGAGCCTGGGGAAAGAGGCAGGGAGGCTGAGAAGGCCTTGATGAGAACCAGAGCCAGGAGGTGGACGTCATTTACCCTCAGCCAAGGGAAGAGTCATCAAAGGGGTTGAAGCATAAGAATGACACGGCCACACCTGTGTCAGGATGAATCAGGTGGGGTATGGAGAACATATTATATGTGAAAGCATCCAGGAAAATGCCACTGTCACGTCTCAGGTCTGTCTTATCTTAGGTTACCCAAATGACTTGCTTTATATTTTTGCTTTGTCTTGTCTTTGTTTATAACTTAAATCCATTTTAAAAAGTTGCAGCCGCTGCATCACCAGGTGGTATCATGTCAGGGCCACGGTAACAGAGGCCCACAGGCCGAGCGCCTTAAACGGCTGAAATCTATTTTCTCACAGTCCTGGGGGCTGGAAGTCTGAGATCAAGCTGTTGGCAGGGCTGGTTTCTTCTGGGGCCTCTCTCCTTGGCTTCCAGATGGCTGTCTTCTCTGTGTCTTCATATTGCAGTCCCTCTTTACCAATCTGTGTCCTAATTTCTTCTTATAAGGACACCAGTCATATGGGATTAGGACCTACCCTAATGGCCTCATTGAAGCTTAATTACCTTTCTGCAGACCCTCCCTCCTCATACAGTCACAGTCTGAGGTATTGGAGATTAGGACTTCAACATGTGAATTTTGGGGTGTTGTGGTGAGATGCAGTTCAGACCATAACACTCTACTTAAGTAAAATGCTTTTTCCAAAATGTTGCTGCAAAAGAATTTTGAAGCAAAGGAACCAACAAATTTTTTCTTAAAACTCTGGAAGTTCAAGCAGTCCAATTTAATGAAATTCATTTACTACCAAGTAAATGCCTGTGCACACAATGTACTCCTCTAGAGAAAAGCCTATTGTCACTGCATCTATATAATTGAATCACAAAAGATGCCTCCCTTGCCTCCCCCCACGCCATCAAGTCCTTTCATCTGTTTCCAATAAGGGAAAAAAGAGAACTCTTCTGGGCATGTTTACATTTTATCTTTAAACAAAACTAAATGGAATTTGACATGGTAAAGCCAGGCCATGTTACATATCAATGTGAAATGGAACGTTTCTCTGGCCAGGTGTTGCCCAGCACCTGTGTGCAGGTTCCCAGGATTCTCCACGCACCTGAACAGAATGTGGGGCCCCGAGAGGAAAGGGAGGGACTCAGTCAACACCACTGCAATATTTGTGCAAGAAGATGTTCCTTAAAAAAACCTTTACTGCCTTTTATTGACTTTAAAAGTCACAGTTTTCCTTAAATACTTCTTTTTTCCCAATTTCACTGTAACTTACATCATATTCTCTTACATAAAAATTACTCTCCAGACTGAAATGCTTCATTCTGACATCTGTCCAAAAATGTTTCTTCTGCAACTTGCAGTCGTAACTACTTGTTTTAATACCACCAACTCCTTCTTCCTGCTGTCACGTTCTTGCAGAAAAGGCAAGTGAAAAGAAAACATGCCTCCTGGGATCCCGGGAACTGCAGTATCACTCTCTGTCGAGCGCTTTGCCATAGTTATGTAACCAGTGGAAAACAAACACAGACATGTACTCCAATCAGGAAGCTCCAGTTTGCTCTATTTTTAAAAACCCTGGTCTGCTTTCTTCAGAAAGAGAGTCAGCTGGAGTCAGAGTTTATAGATTGCTTATCAGCAAGGCCATCCCCTGCAATGATCAGCCTAAAGGCCTCCCATTCAAAAAGTTAGGGGGCAAAAACTAGACCATATGCCCAAGTTAGCAGAGTCCCTATTTTTGGGAGTTCGTAGCCCTACCCTATAGTGCAAAAGTGGGAATGGCAGAATTTACTATGATAGCTAGAGTAGTGTGGTGTGACAGGAAAAAAAGACATCACTGACAAACAATGACATTTTGAGGCAGAACTTTACAATGAACTTGTTATGTACGAAGTGGAAGGCCTCTGTCTCGAAATCTTCATTAAGTATCCAGGACCTGTGTTTCCCTGAGATTTTCTATTTCTCTGATATGAGACCAGAGATTATTTGCAATTTAGTTATTGAATATTCTAAATACCTGGGTCATAGAGTCACTTTACATTTACTGTAACCCCAATGGGAATTTTGAGCGAGATCAGCAATTTTATTCTAAACATTTTCTGAAAGAATAAAAAAATAGCTAACATATAATAGTTTAGAAAAATAAAGAAAAATTGAGATTTCTTTTCTTTACCAGAAGCAAAACATACTCTAGAGACTTCTACTTCTGGGGAAATGAAGTAGATACACATTTACCTAGTTGCTCCAATAAGTATAACTAAAAACCCTAGAAGTTGTGTATAAGACAAACATCCGAATACTTTGATTGGCAGACAAGAAAGCAGACTGTTTAGGGGCTTTGGGACCCAAGGAAGACTTGGTGATGAGTTCTCTGGGCTTTCTTTTGCCTCTCATATCTTAGACTGGATACTGGAGAAGACAGCAGTCTGTAAACATCAATGTGCGCCGGACAAAAAAAAAGTTCCAAAAAAAGATCTGCTTCCCCTACCTAGACAGAGGATCAGGAAAGGGGCAGCCTAGCAAGACAGAAAACTTTCAGACAGTAACTGCTGTATTCAAACCAAATGCCACAGAAAAAACTGTGGTGGGACTCCAGCACTTACAGGTGGCTGAGTGGGGACCCTTGACTTTCACTCCTGAGAGGCCAACAGGGTGCCCCAGCTCCCCGCTGGGTGGCAGCAAGTCACCTTGTGTCTGGTGGCATCAGTGGATGTCACGTGGGGAGCCTGTGCTTCCAACCTGACTCAGGGATAACAAGGTTCCTCCTCCTTTCAAAGGTGGTGTCCCAAGAGGCTTAGTAGAAAGTCAAAACCTTCTCTATCCATCAGCAGGAGAAAGGCCCCACCCCCAGCTGCCTGAAAGAACGGCTAAATTCCAAGTTCAGAAACACCTGGAGCCTAAAGAATATGCTCCCAAATAATCCATAGGTCAAAGAGAGAGTCTCAAGAGAAATAAAAAGCATACTGAACTAAATGAAAAGGAAAACACTTCTTATCAAAATGTGTGGGGCACAGCTAAAATAGTGCTGAGAGAGAAATTTGTAGCAATAGATGTTTGCATAAGAAAAAAGTAAAATTCTCAGCCAGGTGCGGTGTCTCACGCCTGTATTCCCAGCACTTTGGGAGGCTGAGGCAGGCGGATCACAAGGTCAGGAGGTTGAGACCAGCCTGGCTAATATGGTGAAACCCCGTCTCTACTGAAAATACAAAAATTAGCCAGGCATGGTGGCATGCGCCTGTAATCCCAGCAATTTGGGAGGCTGAGGCAGGAGAATTGCTTGAACCCAGGAGGCGGAGGTTGCAGTGAGTGGAGATCATGCCACTGCACTCCAGCCTGGGTGACAGAGCAAGACTCCGTCTTGGAAAAAAAAGAAAGAAAGAAAGAAAGAAAAAAGTAAAATTCTCAAATGAGTAATTTAAGCTCTCACAAGAAACTAGAGAAAGAAGAGCAAAATAAATATACAGCAAGCAGAAGGAAAGAAATCATAAAGACAAGAGCAAGAATCAGTGAAATCGTGAGCAGAAAAACAGTAGAGAAAACCGATGGAACAAAAAGTCTGGTTCTTAGGAAAGATCAATAAAATTGACAAAAAATTCTCAGAAATCTAGGAGTAGAGGGGACTTCAACTTGATAAGGAATATGTACAAAAAACCCTACAGCTAAAAGCATGCATAATAGAGAAAATTGGAATGGTTTTCTACTATGACTGGGAACAAGGCAAGAATGTCCACACTGTCATTGCTCTGTTCAGCACAGTGCTGGAAGTTCTAGGCACTGTAAGCAGCAAGAAAAGGAAACACAAGTCATGTAGACACTAAAGAAAGGTATAAAACTGCTTCTACTTGCAGATGACATGATGATCTGTGTAGAAAGTCCCAAGGAAAATACAAAACCAAAAAACTCAAACTCTTGGAACTAATAAATGAGTTTAACAACTCATTTATAAGCAGGATATAAGGGCAACTGTAAAAAAAGTCAGTTTTACTTTTATATACTAGCAATGAACATGTGTAAAACAAAATTTAAAATACAATGCCAGTTATAATCACTCAGAGAATAATAAAATATTTGGGCATAAGTCAAAGAAAACATGTATGGGACATGTATGCTAAAAACTACAGAGTACTGGTTGAAAATCTAAATTAATGGAGACAGAATTTGAGTTCATGGATTGGAAGATTCAACATAGTGAGAATGTCAATTCTCTCCAAATTAACAGACAGGTTTAGCACCATTCCTATCAAATCCTAGAAAGATTTTTTAAATAGATATAGGCAAGACTATTCTAAAAATCTATATGAAAAACAAAGGAACTAGAATAACTAAAATAATTCTGGAAAAAAGAAAAAAGTGGAAGCAATCACTTTACCCAATTTCAAGACTTACTATGTGGTTACAATAATCAGTACTGTGGTGCTGGCAGAGGGATAGACATACAGGTCACTGGAACAGAATAGGGGACCCACTGGTAGTTTCACAAGTATGGCCAATTGATTTTTGACAGAGTTGCAAAAATAATTTGATGGAGAAATGATAGGCTTTTCAACAGATAGTGCTGGAGCCATTGGATATCCACAGGCAAGAATGGAATGGAATAGAATAGAATAGAATAGACCTAAACCTCACACCTAGTGTAGAGGTTTACTCAAAATGGATCATAGATTTTAAAATAAACCACAAAACTTATAGAAAAAAACACAGAAGAAAATATTTGGGTCCTAGGGCTTGGTAAAGAGTTTTCAGTCATGTCATCAAAACACATTCCATATAACCAGCTTAGAGAGGAACATAAATGAGCTGAAAAACACAGCATGAGAACTTCGTGAAGCATACACAAATATCAATAGCCAAATCAACCAAGCAGAAGAAAGAATATCAGAGTTTGAAGACCATCTTGCTGAAATAAGTCAGGCAGACGAGATTAGAGAAAAAAGAATGCAAAGGAAAGAATGAAACCTCCGAGAATTATGGGACTCTGTAAAAAGACTGAAGCTATGATTAATTGGAATACCTGAAAGAGACAAGGAGAATGGAACCAAGTTGGAAAACACACTTCAGGATATTGTCCAGGAGAACCTCCCAACCAAGCAAGATAGGCCAACATTCAAATTCAGGAAATACAGGGAACACCACTAAGATACTCCACAAGAAGATCAATCCCAAGACACATAATTGTCAGATTCTCCAAGATCAAAAAGAAGGAAAAAATGTTAAGGGCAGCCAGAAAGAAAGGCCAGGCCACCTACAAAGGGAATCCCATCAGACTAACAGTGAATCTTTCGGTAGAAACCCTACAAGCCAGAAGAGAGGGGGGGCCAATATTCAACATTGTTAAAGAAAAAAATTTTCAACCTAGAACTTCATATCCAGCCAAACTAAGCTTCATAAGTGAAGAAGAAATAAAATCACTTTCAGAAAAGCAAATACTGAGTGATTTCATCACCACCAGGCCTGCCTTGCAAGAGCTCCTGAAGGAAGCACTAAATATAGGAAGAAAAAAACAGTACCAGCCACTGCAGAAACACCAAAATATAAAGACCAATGGCATTATGAAGAAACTGCATCAACTAGTGGGCAAAATAACCAGCTAGCATCATGATGACAGGACCAAACTCACACATAACAATATTAACCTTAAATGTAAATGGGCTAAATGTCCCAATTGAAAGACACAGACCGGCAAATTGCATAAAGAGTCAAGACCCTTTGGTGTGCTGTATTCAGGAGACACATCTCACGTGCAATGACACACATAGGCTCAAAATAAAGGGATGGAGGAAAATTTATCAAGCAAACAGAAAGCAAAAAAAAGGTAGGGGTTGCAATTTTAGTCTCTGACAAAACAGAATGTAAACCAACAAAGATCAAAGAAGACAAAGAAGGGCATTGCATAAAGCGATCAATTCAACAAGAAGAGCCAACTATACTAAGTATATATGCACCCAATAGAGGAGCTCCCAGATGCATAAAACAAGTTCTTAGAGACCTACAAAGAGACTTAGACTCCCACACAATAATAGTGGAAGACTTGAACACCCCTCTGTCAATATCAGACAGACCAACAAGAGAGAAAATTAACAAGGATATTCAGGACTTGAACTCGGCTCTGGATCAAGTGGACCTAATAGATATCTACAGAACTCTCCACCCCAAATCAACAGAATATGCAGTCTTCTCAGTGCCACATATCACTTATTCTAAAATCGACCACATAACTGGAAGTAAAACACCCGTCAGCAAATGCAAATGAACCAAAATCATAACAAACAGTCTCTCAGATCACAGTGCAATCAAATTGGAACTCAGGATTAAGAAACTCACTCAAAGCCACACAACAACATGGAAATTGAACAACCTGCTCCTGAATGACTCCTGGGTAAATAATGAAATTAAGGCAGAAATCAAGAAGTTCTTTGAAACCAATGAGAACAAAGAGACAATGTACCAGAATCTCTGGGACACAGCTAAAGCAGTGTGTAGAGGGAAATTTATAACATTAAATGCCCACAAAAGAAAGCAGGAAAGATCTAAAATCACTCTCTAACATCACAATTAAAAGAACTAGAGAAGCAAGAGAAAGCAAATTCAAAAGCTAGCAGAAGACAAGAAATAACTAAGGTCAGAGCAGAACTGAAGGAGATTAGAGACATGAGAAACCCTTCAGAAAATGAATGAATCCAGGAACTGGTTTTTGCAAAAATTAAAAAAATAGATAGACCTCTAGCTAGACTAATAAAGAAGAAAAGAGAGAAGAATCAAATAGACACAATACAAAGTGATAAAGAGGATATCACCACTGACCCCACTAAGTACCAACTACCATCAGAGAATAATATAAACACCTCTATGCAAATAAACTAGAAAATCTAGAAGAAATGGATAAATTCCTGGACACAGACACCCTCCCAAGACTAAACCAGGAGGAAGTCGAATCCCTGAATAGACTAATAACAAGTTCTGAAATCGAGGCAGCAATTCATAGCTTACCAATAAAAAAAAAAAAAAAAAAACCCAAGACCAGATGGATTCACAACTGAATTCTACAAGAGGTACAGAGAGGAGCTCGTACCATTCCTTCTGAAACTATTCCAAACAATTGAAAAGGAAGGACTCCTCCCTAATTCATTTTATGAGGCCAACATCATCCTGATACCAAAACCTGGCAGAGACACAACAAAAAAAAGTAAACCTCAGGCCAATATCCCTGATGAACATCAATGCAAAAATCCTCAATAAAAATATTGGGAAACCAAATCGAGCAGCACATCAAAAGCTTACCCACCATGATCAAGTAGGCTTCATCCCTGGGATGCAAGTCTGGCTCAACATATGCAATTCAATAAACATATTCAATCACATAAACAGAACCAGTGACAAAACCCACATGATTATCTCAATAGATGCAGAAAAGGCCTTCAATAAAATTCAACATCCCTTCATATTAAAAACTCTCAATAAACTAGGTATTGATGGAACATTATCTCAAAATAATAAGAACTGTTTATGACAAACCCACAGTCAATATTATACTGAATGGGCAAAAACTGGAAGCATTCCGTTTGCAAACCTTCTGCACAGCAAAAGAAACTATCATCAGAGTGAACAGGCAACCTACAGAATGGGAGAAAATTTCGGCAATCTACCCATCTGACAAAGATCTAATATCCAGAATCTACAAGGAGCTTAAACAAATTTACAAGAAAATAACAACCCCATCAAAAAGTGGGCAAAGGAAATGAACAGATACTTCTCAAAAGAAGACGTTTATGCAGCCAACAAACATACGAAAAAAAGCTCAACATCGTTGATCATTAGAGAAGTACAAATGAAAATCACAATGAGATACCATCTCATGCCAGTCAGAATGACAATTATTAAAAAGTCAACACACAATAGATGCTGACGAGGCTGTGGAGAAATAGTGCTTTTACACTGTTGGTGGGAATGTAAATTAGTTCAACCATCGTGGAAGACAGTGTGGTGATTCCTTAAGGATCTAGAACCAGAAATACCATTTGACCCAGAAATCCCATTACTGGGTATATACCCAAAGGAATATAAATCATTTTACTATGAAGACACATGCACACATATGTTTATTCCAGCACTATTTATAATAGTAAAGACATGGAATCAACCCAAATGACCATCGATGATAGACTGGATAAAGAAAACGTGGCACATATACACTGTGGAATACCATGAAGCCATAAAAAGGAATGAGATCATGTCCTTTGCAGGGGCATGGATGAAGCTGGAAGCTATCATCTTCAGCAAACTAACACAGGAACAGAAAACCAAACACCACATGTTCTCACTCATAAGTGGGAGTGGACAATGAGAACACATGGACACAGAGGAGAGTAACACACACTGGGGTCTGTCAGGGGGTGGAGGCTGAGGGGAGGGACAAATAGCTAATGCATGTGGGGCTTAAAACCTAAATGACAGGGTGATAGGTGCAGCAAACCACCATGGCACACATATACCTATGTAACAAACTTGCACATTCTGCACATGTATCCCTGAACTTAAAGTAAAATAAATAAATAAATAAATACATTCCGTAAAAGCAAAAAGTTAATATATTAGACTTTATTAAAAGTTAAAACTTTGTTCTGCAAAAGACCCTGCTAGGAACATGGAAAGACACGCTACAGCTTGGGATAAAATATTTGCAAACCACATCTAGCACACAGGACTCATATCTAGAGTAACAAAGAACTCTCAGAAATCAACATTAAAAGACAGCAATCCAACTGGAAAATGGGTGAAAGGCAAGAAGAGAATATGCAGATGGAAAATGAGTGTTTGAAAAGATATTCAACGTTGGTCCATTCCAAGATGGCTGAATAGGAATAGCTCTGGTCTGTAGCTCCAAGTGTGATCAATGCAGAAGATGGATGATTTCTGCATTTCCAACTGAGGTACCTGGTTCATCTCATTGTGACTGGTTGGACAGTGGGTGCAGCCCACAGAGGGTGAGCTGAAGCAGGGTGGGGCATTGCCTAACCCAGGAAGTGCAAGGGATCAGGGGATTTCCCTTTCCTAGCCAAGGGAAGCTGTGACAGATTGTACCTGGAAAAATGGCTCACTCTTGCCCAAATACTGCACTTTTCCTACAGTCTTAGCAACCGGCAGACCAGGAAATTCTCTCCTGTGCCTGACTCGGTGGGTCCCACACCCACGGAGCCTTGCTCACTGCTAGTGCAGCAGTCTGAGATCAGCCTGTGAGGCTGCAGACTGGCGGGGAAGGAGGGTCCACCATTGCTGAGGCTTGAGTAGGTAAACAAAGTGGCCAGGAAGCTCGAACTGGGTGGAGCCCACTGCAGCTCAGCAAGGCCTACTGCCTTTATAGACTCCACCTCTATGGGCAGGGCATAGCTGAACAAAAGGCAGCAGAAACTTCTGCAGATTTAAACGTCCTGTTGACAGCTCTGAAGAGAGAGGTGGTTCTCCCAAAATGGCGTTTGAGCTCTGAGAACAGACAGCCTGTCTCCTCAAGTGGGTCCCTGAACCCTGTGTAACCTAACTGGGAGACACCTCCTAGTAGGGGCTGACAGACACCTTATACAGGTGGGTGCCCCTCTGGGATGAAGCTTCCAGAGGAAGGATCAGGCAGCAATATTTGCTGTTCTGTAATATTTGCTGTTCTGCAGCCTCCACTGGTGATACCCAGGCAAAAAGCATCTGGAGTGAACCTCCAGCAAACCTCAACAGACCTGCAGCTGAGGGACCTGAGTGTTAGAAGGAAAACTAACAAACAGAAAGGAATAGCATCAAAATCAACAAAAGGGACATCCACACCAAAACCCCATCTGTAGGTCACCAACATCAAAGACCAAAGGCAGATAAAACCACAAAGATGGGGAGAAACCAGAGCAGAAAAGCTGAAAATTCTAAAAACCAGAGCACCTCTTCTCCTCCAAAGGATCACAGCTCCTTGCCAGCAATGGAACAAAGCTGGATGGAGAATGACTTTGATGAGTTGACAGAAGTAGGCTTCAGAAGGTCGGTAATAACAAACTTCTCCGAGCTAAAGGAGGATGTTCGATCCCATCACAAGGAAGCTATAAACCTTGAAAAAAGATTAGACGAATGCCTAACTAGAATAAATAGTGTAGAGAAGACCTTAAAGACCTGATGGAGCTGAAAACCATGGCACAAGAACTTCGTGATGCATGCACAAACTTCAATAGCTGATTCGATCAAGTGGAAGAAAGGATATCAGCAATTGAAGATCAAATTAATAAAATAAAGCAAGAAGGCAAGATTAGAGAAAGAAGAGTAAAAAGAAATGAAAAAAGCCTCCAAGAAATATGGGCCTATGTGAAAAGACCAAATCTACATTTGACTGGTGTACCTGAAAGTGACAGGGAGAATGGAACCAAGCTGGGAAACACTCTGCAGGATATTATCCAGGAGAACGTCCCCAACCTAGCAAGACAGGCCAACATTCAAATTCAGGAAATACCGAGAACACCACAAAGATACTCCTTGAGAAGAGCAACCCCAAGACACATAATTGTCAGATTCACCAAAGTTGAAATGAAGGAAAAAATGTTAAGGGCAGCCAGAGAGAAAGGTCGGGTTGCCTACAAAGGGAAGCCCATCAGACTAACAGCGGATCTCTCTGTAGAAACCCTACAAGCCAGAAGAGAGTGGGGGCCAATATTCAACATTCTTAAAGAAAAGAATTTTCAACCCAGAATTTCATATCCAGCCAAGCTAAGCTTCATAAGTAAAGGAGAAATAAAATCCTTTACACACAAGCAAATGCTGAGAGATTCTGTCACCACTAGGCTTGCCTTACAAGAGTTCCTGAAGGAAGCACTAAGGATGGAAAGGAACAACTGGTACCCACCACTACAAAAACATGCCAAATTGTAAAGACCATCAATGCTATGAAGAAACTGCATCAATTAATGGGCAAAATAACCAGCTAACGTCATAAGGACAGGATCAAATTCACATATAATAATATTAACCTTAAATGTAAATTGACTAAATGCCCCAATTGAAAGACACAGACTGGCAAATTGGATAAAGAGTCAGGACCCATCAGTGTGCTGTATTCAGGAGACCCATCTCACATGCGGAGACACACATAGGCTCAAAATAAAGGAATGGAGGAAGATCTACCAAGCAAATGGAAAACAAAAAAAAAGCAGGGTTTGCAATCCTAGTCTCTGATAAAACAGACTTTAAACCAACAAAGATCAAAAGAGACAAAGAAGGCCATTACATAATGGTAAAGGATCAATTCAACAAGAAGAGCTAACTATCCTAAATATATATACACCCAATACAGGAGCACCCAGATTCATAAGGCAAGTCCTTAGAGACCTACAAAGAGACTTAGACTCCCACACAATAATAATGGGAGACTTTAACACCCCACTGTCAATATTAGACAGATCAACGAGACAGAATGTTAACAAGGATATCCAGGACATGAACTCAGCTCTGTACCAAAGGAACCTAATAAGACATCTACAGAACCTTCCACCCCAAATCAACAGAATATACATTCTTCTTAGCACCACATCGGACTTATTCTAAAATTGACCACATAATTGGAATTAAAGCATGCCTCAGCAAATGTAAAAGAACAGAAATCACAACAAACTGTCTCTCAGACCACAGTGCAATCAAATTAGAACTTGGGATTAAGAAACTCACTCAAAACTGCACAACTACATGGAAACCAAACAGTCTGCTCCTGAATGACTACTGCATAAATAACGAAATGAAGACAGAAATAAAGATGTTCTTTGAAACTAGTGAGACAAAGACACAATGTACCAGAATCTCTGGGACACATTTAAAGCAGTGTGTAGAGGGAAATTTATAACACTAAATGCCCACAAGAGAAAGCAGGAAAGATCTAAAATCAACACTCTAACATCATGATTAAAAGAACTAGAGAGGCAAGAGAAAACAAATTCAAAAGCTAGCAGAAGACAAGAAATAACTAAGATCAGAGCAGAACTGAAGGAGATAGAGATACAAAAAACCCTTCCAAAAAATCAATGAATCCAGGAGCTGGTTTTTTGAAAAGATCAACAAAATTGATAGACCGCTAACAAGACTAATAAAGAAGAAAAGAGAGAAGAATCAAATAGATGCAATAAAAAATGATAAAGGGGGTATCACCACCAATCCCACAGAAATACAAACTACCATCAGAGAATACTATAAACACCTCTATGCAAATAGACTAGAAAATATAGAAGAAATGGATAAATCCCTGGACACATACACCCTCCCAATATTAAACCAGGAAGAAGTTGAATCTCTGAATAGGCCAGTAACAGGCTCTGAAACTGAGGCAATAATTAATAGCCTACCAACCAAAAAAGTCCAGGACCAGATGGATTCACAGCTGAATTCTACCAGAGGTAAAAAGAGGAGCTGGTACCATTCCTTCTGAAACTATTGCAATCAATAGAAAAAGAGGGAATCCTCCCTAACTCATTTTATAAGGCCAGCATCATCCTGATACCAAAGCCTGGCAGAGATGCAACAAAAAAAGAGAATTTTAGGCCAATATCCCTGATGAACATCAGTAAGAAAATCCTCAATAAAATACTAGCAAACAAAATCCAGCAGCACATCAAAAAGCTTGTACACCACGATCAAGTCGGCTTCATCCCTGGGATGCAAGGCTGGTTCAACATATGCAAATCAATAAACATAATTCATTACATAAACAGAACCAACAACAAAAACCACATGATTATCTCAATAGATGCAGAAAAGGCCTTTGACAATATTCAACAGCCCTTCATGCTTTTTAGCATGAGAGTTTTTACTCTCAATAAACTAGATATCGATGGAACATATCTCAAAATAATAAGAGCTATTTATGACAAACCCACAGCCAATATCATATTGAATGGGCAAAAACTGGAAGCATTCCCTTTGAAAACAGGCACAAGACAAGAATGCCCTCTCTCACCACTCCTATTCAACATGGTGTTGGAAGTTCTTGCTAGGCCAATCAGGCAAGAGAAAGAAATAAAGTATTCAATTAGGAAAAGAGGAAGTCAAATTGTCCCTTTTTGCAGATGACCTGATTCTATGTTTAGAAAACCCCATTGTCTCAGCCCAAAATCTCCTTAAGCTGATAAACAACTTCAGCAAAGTCTCAGGATACAAAATCAATGTGCAAAAATCACAAGCATTCCTATACACTAATAACAAACAGCCAAATCATGAGGGAACTCTCATTCACACTTGATACAAAGAGAATAAAATAGCTAGGAATCCAACTTACAAGGGATATGAAGGACCTCCTCAAGGAGGACTACAAACCACTGCTCAACAAAATAAAAGAGAACACAAATGGAAGAACATTCCATGCTCATGGATAGGAAGAATCAATATCGTGAAAATGGCCATACTGCCCAAGATAATTTATAGATTCAATGCCATCCCCATCAAGCTACCAATGACTTTCTTCACAGAATTGAGAAAAACTACTTTAAAGTTCATATGGAACCAAACAAGAGCCCGCATTGCCAAGAATATCCTAAGCAAAAGGAACAAAGCTGGAGGCATCAAGCTACCTGACTTCAAACTATGCTACAAGGCTATAGTAACCAAAACAGCATGGTACTGGTACCAAAACTGATATATAGACCAATGGAACAGAAGAGGGGACTCACAAATAATACCACACATCTACAACCATCTGATCTTTGACAAACTTGACAAAAACAAGAAATGGGAAAAGGATTCCCAATTTAATAAATGGTGCTGGGAGAACCAGCTAGCCATATGTAGAGAGCTGAAACTGGATCCCTTCCTTACACTTTATACAAAAATTAATTCAAGATGGATTAAAGACTTAAATGTTAGACCTAAAACCCATTAAAAACCCTAGAAGAAAACCTAGGCAATATCATTCAGGACATAGGTATGGGCAAAGACTTCATGATTAAAACAACAAAAGCAATGGCAACAAAAGCCAAAATAGACAGATGGGATCTCATTAAATTAAAGAGCTTCTGCACAGCAAAAGAAACTCCCATTAGAGTGAACAGGCAACCTACAGGATGGGAGGAAATTTTTGCAATCTGCCCATCTGACAAAGGGTTAATATCCAGAATCTACAAAGAACTTAAACAAATTTACAAGAAAAAAAAAAAAAACATAAAAAAGTGGGTAAAGGATATGAACAGACACTTCTCAAAAGAAGACATTTATGCAGCCAACAGACACATGAAAAAATGCTCATCATCACTGATCATCAGTGAAATTAAAATCAAAACCACAATGAGATACCATCTCACGCCAGTAGAATGGCGATCATTAAAAAGTCAGGAAACAACAGATGCTGGAGAGGATGTGGAGAAATAGGAACGCTTTTACACTGTTGGTGGGAGTGTAAATTAGTTCAACCATTGTGGAAGACCGTGTGGCAATTCCTCAAGGATCTAGAACTAGAAATACCATTTGACCCAGTGATCCCATTACTAGGTATATACCCAAAGGATTATAAATCATGCTACTATAAAGACACATGCACATGTATGTTTATTGCAGCTTCACAATAGCAAAGACTTGGAACCAACCCAAATGTCCATCAATGATAGACTGGATAAAGGAAATGTGGCACATATACACCATGGAATACTATGCAGTCATAAAAAAGGATGAGTTCATGTCCTTTTCAGGGACATGGATGAAGCTGGAAACCATCATTCTGAGCAAACTTATCACAAGTACAGAAAACCAAACACTGCATGTTATCACTCATAGATGTGAACTGAACAATGAGAACACTTGGACACAGGGCAAGGAACATCACACACCAGGGCCTGTCAGGGGCTGGAGGACTGGGGGAGGGATAGCATTGGGAGAAATATATAAATGACAAGTTGATGGGTGCAGCAAACCAGCATGGGCACATGTATACCTATGTAGGAAACCTGCACGTTGTGCAAGTGTACCCTAGAACTTAAAGTATAATAATAATAAAAAAAGATATTCAATGTCAAACCATATTGGGATACCACTATATGTTTATTAGCCCAGCAAAACTTTAAAAATAGTGATAACCCTAAATGCTGGCAAAGAAGCAGAAAACCGGTATCTTTCATACATTGCTGGTGAGGATGTAACATGATACAGCATTCTTTTTTTTTTTTTTTTTTTGAGATGGAGTCTCGCTCTTTCACCCAGGCTGGAGTGCAGTGGTGCAAACTCAGCTCACTGCAACCTCTGCCTCCCGAGTTCAAGCGACTTCCTGCCTCAGCCTCCTGAGTAGCTGGGATTACAGGTGCACGCCACCATGCCTGGCTAATTTTTGTAGTTTTAGTAGAGATGAGGTTTCACCATGTTGGTCAGGCTGGACTCGAACTCTTGACCTTGTGATCTGCCCACCTCGGCCTCCCAAAGTGCTGAGATTACAGGCGTGAGCCACTGTGCCTGGCCGATACAGGCATTCTTAAAAGTCATTTGGCAATTTCTTAGAAAACTAAGCTTGCACTAACCATACAATCTAGCCACTGATTTCCTGGGCTTTTATCTCACTCAGATCAATGAAAACTTATATCTGCACAAAGCCTATAAATAATTGTTTATAGCAGCTCTATTTGTATTACCAAAAGGTGGGATCGATGACAGGATTCCTCCATGGATAAATGGTTAAGCAAACTACGATACATCATACATGGAATACTACTCAGCAATAAAAAAGAAAACAAGTGGGAGGCTGAGGCAGGAGAATGGCGTGAACCCAGGAGGCGGAGCTTACAGTGAGCTGAGATCCGGCCACTGCACTCCAGCCTGGGCGACAGAGCGAGACTCCGTCTCAAAAAAAAAAAGAAAACAAGTTATTGATACATACAATACTTGGATGGGTCTCAAGAGCATTATGCTGAGCAAAAACGTCCACATCAAAAGGGCAAATACTGTATGATTTCATGTATATATAAATATATATATTTTGTTAATTCAAGAATGCTCTGTGTGTGTGTGTATATATATATACAATTTTGTTAAAAATTCAATAATTAACAAAATTATGTACATATAGATATATAGATACACCCTTTCTTATTAATCCAAGAATTGAGTTAACAAAAATTGTAGAGATAGGAAGCAGATTAGTGATTGCTAGGGATTAGGAATGATGAGGTGGGAATGGAAGTGGGTGTGACCAGGGAGATCTTTGTGGTGATGGAATACTTTTGTATCTTAATTGCAGTGGTACTTACACAAATTTGCACACGTGATAAAATGACACAGAGCTATAAGCACACTGTACAATGTCAAGGTCCTTGTTTCGCTATTGTACTATAGTCATGTAAGATATAAGTAACCAGTAGGGGAAACTGGGGAAGGGTGCTTGGGACTTGCATGTACTATCTTTGCAGCTTCTTATCATCTATAATTGTATTTTTAAAAGCACCAACGCTAACATAATATAAAGTTACAACAATTAAAGCAATGTGGTAACAACAGAGACCAATGTATCAGTGGAACAGAACAGAGTCCAAAGTTCAAACAATTAAATATGGAAATTTCACATATAATAATAGTGGCATTTCAAATCCAAAAGTATGAATTATTTAATTGAGAAAATAGGCAAGCCAAAACAAGTTAGTAACATGTATAAATTCATAAATATGTCAAGTCACTTACACAAATTCCAGAAGGTTTCAATAAGTAAAATCCTAATTATCAGTGGCAGAACACATATATTATTTTTATCATATCCAGGTGGTAGGAGTCTTTCTAAGCATCATATAGAATTCGGAAGCCTGAAGGAGAAGAATAACAGAGCTGATATTTAGAAATAACACATTGTGATTCTGGAAGTCATACCATAAATAAAGCAAGACCTATGACAAATTTTGAGGATATATTTGGGACACCGTAATGAATAATACATAAAACACCTAATGAGAAAGAAAATAGATAATAGAAAAATAGACCAAAGGAATGAACAGAGAAAAAAATTAAAATGCCAAAGAAGCTCACTGTTACCCATAATTAATGAAATCCGAATGAATATACTGAGACATCATAAAACATTTATCACAGTGGCAATGATTTAAAATGACTCACTATACCTTGTGTTCTGAGGATGTGAGGAAATGGGCACTCATAGAAAGTTCAAGGGTAGCATCACTATTTGGATAACAATTTGGCAATAGCTAGAAAAATTTAAACATAATGACCCTTGGATTCAGTAGTTTAAATTCTAGAAATTTGTCTCATAAAATTATTTGGGCAAGGGTGTCAACATATCTGGAAGAAGAAATTATTTGCAGCATGGTTTCTAATTTTCCAAAGTTAAAATCACTATAGACTCTTTCACTCGACAGTTAATTTGTACATAAAATGTGTTGTCTCCATTTATTAGAATATTGTGCAGGTTTTGAGAATTGTGAAACAAAACTACATATACTATAAATACTTGCAAATGCAGGGAGTATCAGTTCAAGTGAAACTTGAATTTAAAGAATGAGGATGCAATTTAAGCTTCTATCATATATTAGCAATTGTACATGAGTGTGTGTCTATATATAGATACACCTATGTACACACACACACATATTTATATGTACTTATGTAATCATAGAATATTTATAAAAGGATCCAGAATAATTATCATTTATTATATATAGAAAGATTTATTATCTAATAATCTAATATTAGATATTATTATCTATAAATCTAATAATCTAGAAAGATTTATTATATCTTTCCAGAGAGAACTGAGGGATGGGAAATTTGGGAGGGATTATTTATTTTCTTTAATATACTTTTAATCTTTATTAAAGTGATGTAAATACATTGCTTAAAATGTGAAATGAGACCGGATGTGGTGGCTCACGCCTGTAATCCCAGCACTTTGGGAGGCCGAGGCAGGTGAATCATGAGGTCAGGAGTTCAAGACCAGCCTGGCCAAGATGGTGAAACTCTATCTCTACTAAAAATACAAAACAATTAGCTGGGTGTGGTGGCGGGTGCCTGTAGTCCCAGTTACTCAGGAGGCTGAGGCAGAGAATTGCTTGAACCCAGGAGGCAGAGGTTGCAGTGAGCTGAGATCACGCCATTGCACTCTAGCCTGGGTGACAGAGTGAGACTCCGTCTAAAAACAAAAAAAAGTGAAATGGTACCACAAAGTTTAAAATGAAAACTGACCTTAGCTGTTAGATGTGGGTTAAAAGTCTCCAGGTGGTGGCTCTGGCCTGTAATCCCAGCACTTTGGGAGGCTGAGGCGGGTGGATCACTGAGGTCAGGGGTTCAAGACCACCCTGGCCAGAATGGTAAAACTCCATCTCTACTAAAAAAATACAAAAATTTAGCCAGATGTGGTGGCAGGCGCCTGTAATCTCAGCTACATAGGAGGATAAGGCAGAAGAATTGCTTGAACTGGGGAGGCGGAGGTTGCAGTGAGCCGAGATCATGCCATTGCACTCCAGTGTGGGTGACAAGAGTGAGACTCCATGTAAAAAAAAAAAAAGGATCCAGTTAAAGATAATTTGACAAGGGAAAAAGCCACTATTGAAATAAAGTAAGTAACATTGGAAATAAAAAAGAAGAAAATATGAATTAGGCCAACGCAGGGATCTACACATCAGCATAGACCTACAATTACCTTCCTGTTTTGTGACTCTCTGACACAGCACTGTCGAGAGGTTACGGAAAGTTCCAAAGGAACGAAACCTCTTCATGTGGTTATGAGACAACATGGCCAGGAAGTGGGACCACAGGACCTGGCAGCAGGCCGTGATCATCTCCCTGGTGTATGAAGGGCAGTGATCAGACAGACGCCATCAATGGGAGAGAGTGCTTGTTCAGCTGTTGTAGTCAGTGGGAGTAACTGTTGTGTATTCCTTGGTTGGGGACAGGGAACGAAGGAGGTGTCCAGAGTATAATGTCACCAACAATTTCTCCAAGACACCAACAGCCTGCTAGAACTTCCACCTTGTTTCCCCTGTTTCACAAAGAGGCCATACAAAATGGTGGCACTTGGAATGCTTTTTCCCTAGAGCAACACGATGGACCTAGTAAAGGTCTTCAAGGGTCTGTTTTGCATCAGCTTCAGACTTTCCATGGCAAGCCACAAAAAGAATCTAAAATATGCTTATTCCTGACAGACCCTAGTCTCTAAATTTCAGAATTCACGCATCATTCAAATTATTAATCTTCTTTTCAAATGGTTCTGGGGACTGCCAAGCATGCGATTTTTTCTTAGTGTTTTATGTCTTTCTTTTTTACGTTAACAAGCAGCAGTGTTTTCTTTGTGGAATTAAACTCCACAAAAATATCTTTGCAAGCAGATTTGTGTCTTGATAACAATCTGTTGATTAATTTGGCGACAGAATGCTGATGGAGTGCGTGAATCTCTGGGAAGACTTCCAGCAGATACACATCAGTGTAATTAAACGCTTCCAGCATTTTACAACTGTCAGGTTGATGTTTTACCATTCTGACACCCAGCCTGGCTTCAGCTTGAAGGGGAGTGCCTGTGTGTCTTTCACCGGAGTTCATGTGCTAGTTCACACTGCCCACCGCTGCCCCCCTCCCCCGGCTCCCCAGTTTCTTTCCTGGGTTCCTTGAAGGTGCAAGAGGGTTGAAGATACAGGAGGTTGAAGATACAGGCGGGATACAGAAGTACCCGAGGGTTGCAGCTTCATCTGTTCTTTCACCTTTCCCCAAAGATCCTTCTCTGATTTGTCCAAAGGTGATGCTGATAATCAGGAAAGCAGCCCAAGGGGTGGGGAAGAGGGGAAGAGCATAGGTTTTGGAATGAAACAGAATCGTATTTAAATCCTGGTGCTATTTACAAGTTTTGGAACAGAATCTGTTTCCTCTTGTGTCTAATGGAGTAGGAACATTTTAATAGGAGACTTTTGGGAATTAGAAGGCAATGTTTGGGAAGTGCTCATTAGTCCAGGAACATGGATATATGGGACTTAGAAGTCCTTAGTAGTTACTAAAATACAAAAGGCTTTTACACTTTCTGAAACAGCTTTACTTATACTGAATCTTGTAATCCCTCCAGCAAGCCAGGGAGGTGGGTGGGGCAGAGGTGTTTACATCCTCTGAGAGAGGAGGAATATGAGGCATTAGTTGATTGCACAACTTGGCCAGGGCTTTCCAGACCAAACCACCCCTTGGTGCCTTTGGGGTGGGGCGGAGAGGGATCAGAGACGTGAACGCAAAGACTGAGTGTGAGGGTGAGATGACAATGTGGAGCACAATTCTGGGACCTGCTGAAACCTTTGGGACTACCTTTTGGCCCAGTTGATGGGACAGCCCAGGAACTCTTTACTGTTCGTCTTTTTGTGAGTGAGTCTGAGCGTTGACTCCTCAGCGTGGTAAATCCTCTTCATGACAGGAGTGGTCGCACCCAGGGGATTCATTTCTGGGAAGTAGAAAAGAAACGGGGATTATTTAGATTCCATGTCTTAAAATTCGTGGTAATTCTACCTGTGTGGGACTGCTTTTTAACTTTGCTCTGTCTCGTGCACCGTAGAATCCTGAAAGCTAGTACAGTTGAACCCTTTTCTGTTATTCCATAGCCACGTGGTAATGCCTGACATGACATTGTTTTGAGGTTCAGGCAGTGCTCTCCATATGTCATTTACAGTGAGCAGAACGCTCATCAGGACAGGGGTTTCTGAGTCATGTGGCCACAGCCTTGCAGCTACTTATAGAGAGTTAGGATGGGGCTCCAATGGCTTTCTCATCTCTGCTGAAGCCTTCTGGAGATGGGTAACATCTATAGTCCACACATTGCAGCCCGTGATAAAAGATACCTCCTTGCGTTGAAATTGTTTCTGCTTGATTCTCATCCATCAACTATGCGTTCTTTATTTCAAATATGTGTTTATGTAGCTTCTGTTGGTAACTTATGAAATAGAGCCAAACCCCTCTTCTAGAGGATATGTCTTCACAAGTTTAGTGACAGTCCTCATTCACCCCCCATGCCTGCCTTTGTGCTCCTTTTTTCAGGCCATGACCCCCAGCCTGTGTGTCCTCTACACAGTGACGAGGGTTTTAGACCCTTCCCATTCTAGTGCATTGCTTGAGAGACACCCCAGTCTGTCCTTGTATTCTTGGATTCTTCCCACCCACGCCACGGTGCTCCAGTATGGTCTAAACCTTCAAAGCAGAGCGTGTGTTCATCCTTGGGTCTCCAGCCCCAGGTCCTGGCAGACTAAAATACCCAAACAAAGAACAGGCAGTCACAGCATCCTAACCTCCACTTGCTCCTTGGTCTATATATGGCAACTTTTTAACAAACCTATGGCCACATTAGCTTTGTGAGAAGCTATTGAATGAGTTTTTGGTTAACTAAACCCCAGCTCCTAGTCTTGTTTTGCCCCAGGTGTCTTGTTTTGTACGTGCTGTTAATTTCTTGGATTCAAGTAGAGGACTTCATGTTTATTCCTCTTATACCTTCCTTTGTAATACGTACCCTTCATCTTGCAGTTCAAGGTATTTTTGGACTCCACCCTGTCATCATGAGTACTTATCCTTCTTCAAAGCTTCCAATCATTCATTAAGCTTAGTTAAATTTAATTAATTAATTTTAACATTTTGCTTTTAATTCTTTTTTATTTCAATAGCTTTCGGTGCACAAAAGGGTTTTTGGTTACATGAGTGAATTGTATAGTGGTGGAGTCTGGACTTTTAGTGTACGCAACCCCCAAATAGTGTACAGTGTAACCGATAGGTCGTTTCAAAAGGTTTCCCAGAATCCTTTCTTCTTTTCCACTTTTGCAATGTTTCCTCATTTCCCCCTTCTTTCTTGCCTAATAGAGAAGTGACATTTCGCTTCTCTTTTATACACACACACACACACACACACACACACACACAAACATTTTCTTCACTTGGGATATGAGTCAATGTTAAACCAAGAGTAACTTCACCAAGAAATTCGGCAACTAGCTAAGGACCATAACGCCCTACAGAAGAACTACCAGGGGCTCACAAACCTCTAAGGTGTGGTCCATGTGAGAAATCTCAGAGGAGTAGGAAGGCCCTGGGAACTCCACTGTGAGAAAATGCAACTCAAAATCAAGGAATGCTGCTCCAAGTCAATCCATCAAAAATATGATGGAGACGAAGTAGAAGTAAAATGTTTCCACTAAATGTCAAGGATATTACACAGGGGATTAAGAAAGCATTTACCATTTGAGTTCCTGAGGAATCCATCAAAGGAGGCAATGTATGCACAAACTCTGCTTGAAGTATGTTTGGGAGCTGGGACCGAGACAGTGGCAGGAGACAGGAGAGGAATGTGGCGCACTCCAGGACTCCGGACAAAGTGCCTGCTAGTTTCTAATATGAGTGAAACAGGTTTATCCAGCATTTCAACACTCATTTTAAATGCATTTAAATTCAGTGTTAATGTTGGAACATTTCAGTGATGCATCTTATCACTGTAGTGTTGTCTTCACCACCTGAGATGGCTCCTGGAAGTTCCTGCTGCCTATAGAGTGAATCTAAGCTCTGTTACTGGGACATCCAGTCCACATATATGAAACATTTCTAGTATTTAGTATACAACCATATTTAGAAATATATAATATATAAAATGTATCAGAGATTGACAACCTATGACTCATGAGCCCACTACCTGTTTTTGTAAATAAACTTTTATTGCCACACAGCTACACTCATTCATTTACATATTGTTTATGGCTGCTTTTGCTGCGATGGTAGAGTTCAGCAGTTGCAACACAGGCCATATGTCCCGCAAGGCTGAGATATTTACTATCTCCCTCTTTAAGATAAAGTTTTCCCAACCTGTAGTATATAATATAACAACATGACATCTAACACGTAATATATCACACATGCTATATTTATAAAAAATAATGTACTAAATTGTGTATAATATGCAATATATGATAATATATCATATTAGGTCATAATTCATCTATAATTCTCATACTTGTCTAAAGTTTGGGGGTAAGGTATTTGCTGGTTTGCACAATTTAACCATTAGAGCATTTCTCTGGAGAAATTGTTGTGTTAGAACATCTAAAAATCGTGGGTTTGGTTAGAATATATGGAAACTGTTCTGCAAAAATAATGATTGATACAGCAATTAAAAAACACAATTCTAGTTATGTTTTCCAAATAAATGGTTAACAGATGGAGTAACTTTTAAGGCTGGTTCGCATCAAGGACTGTGGTTCAAATTGGGGTTGAGTGATTGATTCTCTCAGCCATTTAGAGAACACACACATTGGCGCAAAGTCAGTAGATTTGAATTTCGTGGCCCAGGCAGAGAAACAGCTTTGGGGTCTAGAGCATTCAAAAGCTAATTTGGGGGGAAATGGCATAAAAATCCAAATATGTTGAACAGATGTATGGAGATTTTTCACTGTGTGCTTCTCTGACCCATTCAATTTGCTACGCTTCGCTCTTTGGCTAAGTCTTTACTGCAAAGTACCAGGGTAGAGCTGTTCTGTGATATTATGCAGGCTTTATCCCACCAGATGACATAAGAAATCAGACCATTTATTTCATGGAGAGCCTGCAATGTGTACTTGAGCCTTTATTTTCTGCCCTCTGATTGCAACAGACAGGTAGGCCTCGGTTGCTTTGTAAGTAATAACAAAGCTGTCTCATTCTGACCTACGCAGATGCAGTAGGACTTTGGTTCACAGGCATTAATGAAGAGTACATAAACTTTTGGCAGAATTGCACACCTCTTTCTGTCTGTTCACAAAGAGACATTGCATAATCTTAACTGGAGCCAAACAATTCTCATCTAATGCGTATGAATATTCACCGAATGCACAGGAATTAAATTATGAAGGCGTCTGTTACACCACGAGGGACTTACCGCTAAGCTGGGCACTTCTTGTTTATTTGGAATGTCAACTAAGAACGTTTCATCCGAATGAGACAATAAACTTTTTAGTGTCCCTCTGCTAAACTCAGACAAACTATTAAGTGTGTGTAGGATGTGGCAGGCGGCGTGGCCACTGGTCCGCATACTCCCTCTGGAGTCGGATCAGCAGTATGGCACTGGTGGTGTTTGCTGCGGTCTCTTGTTACCAACTCCCCGCCAGTGGCATCCCTCCCTTGTTTTGTTTCCCTCCCTTTTATAACCTGCTTCTTTTAGGGCATGAATTCACAGCGGGTTAGTGACCAGCAACAGTGGATTGGTCATGTGGGGGATTTGCCTGTCCACAGAGGGGCAAAGCTTTAGAAAGCTTCAGTTGGGAAAGATCTCTCTGAGCATCTCAGCTTTGCTTGACAGAACGCCACCTGCAAGAAGAACCATGTTCACTCTGCCTCCATAGGCCACAGACTGCTTTGCAAAAATGCCTCTCTCAGGACTTTGGCAGCACGGTCTAAAAAGAGGGGTCTCTGGGGTCCAGCACACTTTAGCCCTGTCGTAAGCAATGTGCTGGGAACTGGTGGACATGAGGAGCTAGTTACATATTTCCATGGTCCAGCACACTTTAGACCCATCCTAAGCAATACGCTGTGAACTGGTGGGTGCGAGGAGCTAGTTATATATTTCTTTTTTCTTTTTTTTTTTTTTTTTAAGATGGAGTTTCGCTCTTGTCGCCCAGGCTGGAGTGCAATAACGCGATCTCGGCTCACTGCAACCTCAGCCTCCTAGGTTTAAGCGATTCTCCTGCCTCACCCTTCCGAGTAGCTGGGTGCACGCCACCATGGCCGGCTAATTTTTATGTATTTTTAGTATAGACGGGGTTGTGCCATGTTGGTCAGACTGGTCTTGAACTCCTGATCTCAGGTGATGCACCTGCCTTGGCCTCCCAAAGTGCTGGGATTACAGGCATGAGCCACCATGCCCGGTCGAGTCATATATTTCTAATGCAGCCTCATCTCCTACCAATGGCAGTAGGATCCTGGATTGGGAATTGCTGCCATTGGGTGCCCTCTGTGAAATTGGCCCCTGGGTCCTAACAAGTTCAAGGCTGAGAAGGAGCGGTTGTGAGATGAACAGGTACTTGTGGTCTGACTGTGGGTGGAACGGGCGCTGTCTGGTTAGTGGGGAGAAGAGTTCTCTAATTACCAGCAGGCTTTTCTCTCTATGACTAATTAATTCTGCTTTGGATGCAGCAGCCCTGCTCTTGTCGGGAGAGATAGCATCTGCACTCGCGAAGCCGGGCGCCCTCGCACTGCCTCATCAGCTGCCTAAGCAGAGGCCTCGGCCTTGCAGAGTGATTTTGGCACAGCGTATGTATCTTGTGAGGCTTAGAAAGCCACTGACATTTCGAAATCCTCCGGGACTTTATTGCTCTGCTGTTACTCCGCCATCGCTCAGGGGCACTGTGTCATCTGCTCATTATTCCCTGAGCTCATTAGCCCGGCCCTCTGTGATGTGGAGAGGGAGGGGCCGCCCCCAGCAGCTGCGTGGAGTCTGGTGTGATCCAACCTGTTGGCCTCGTCATCTCACCTGGTTTTCATATCCAGCATGTGCTACGTGTTTATTGACTGGGAGGGTTTGGAAATGACTTTTCTTTCCACAAGTACTGAGAGTCCCAGCTGTGTGGACATGAGCGTCTTGTGTGCAGAGAACTTAGTTCTCATCTCCCGATGCTGGAACACAATGGAGGTTTTGCCAAGATTAGAGGGATGATGGGATTGACAGTCCCTAGACTTTGTTAGGCCCTGCTCAAGGGGGCTGGGTTTGAGCACCACATCCTATGGTTGTGCTGCTAACAGGTAGTCATCTGAATGGGCTTAAGTAGGTGAGACAGGAAGGGAAAACAAAAGACCTCACCCGTCCACAAGTGCAAGATCTTCCCTGACATTCCAGCGCTCAGTTCACTCCTGGGATGGGGAAGCTTCAGGTTTTGAGGAGCGTCTATTGAAACAGGTAGATGAAGAAGCTGAATTCGTGGATGGCTGATGTCTAGCTGACTATATAGGATGTGAATTTGTTTAGTTCTCAAAGGAATACTGGGGATATTTTCTTTCCCAGTTTACCATTGAGATGAGCCATGAAGAGGTTTTCCCAATGGTACAAAGTAAGTATAAGGCCGGGATTTGAACAGTCCTGTCCACTGTGCCACGCTGCCCACGAGGATGGGGTGCACATGCTGGCCAACCTCAGCCAAACCTTAGAGGATCTTCACTGGGGAAGGAAAAAACTACTTCTTCCAGTGTCCAAGTATTGCAGGAAAACAAGGAGCTAGAGGAGGGGAGGACCCAGGGATCAACATCTCAGAGAAGAAAGGCAGTGGAAGAGCCTAAGAAGTGAGTGAGAAGTAGCCTCTGGGGCTGTGCCCTGACCCCACACTCCACTCTCTGCACTGACCTAGGTGGGAAACAGAGGTGAACAAGTAGGGTGGCCGGGGGGCATTCCCAGCAGAGAGGACGGGGGCCCCTGTGCTACTGGGTGGGATGTGGCTGTGGTTTTGGTGTCTGACTGGGGACCTTGTGGAGGGGATGTCACTGCAACAGGGGTGAAGTGACCCTGGGTACCAACAGTGGGGTAGGTTCCCGGGCTCCAGGACCAAACGGCCTGGGTTGGGGACAAGACCATGCTGTCTTGCAGAGGATGGACATAAGAAAGAAAAGCACTCCTGCACAAAACCGAGGCTCTGTTAGAAAAGAAGGAGGAGGCCGGGCACGGTGGCTCACGCCTGTAATCCCAGCACTTTGGGAGGCCGAGGCAGGCGGATCACGAGGTCAGGAGATCGAGACCATCCTAGCTATGACGATGAAACCCCATCTCTACTACAAATACAAAAAAAGTAGCCGGGCGTGGTGGCCGGCGCCTGTAGTCCCAGCTACTCAGGAGGCTGAGGCAGGAGAATGGCATGAACCTGGGAGGTGGAGCTTACAGTGAGCGGAGATCACGCCACTGCACTCCAGCCTGGGCTACATAGCCAGACTCCGTCTCAAAAAAAAAAAAAACAAAAAAAAAAAACAAAAAAAAAAGAAAGGAAAGAGGAAATACTGACATTAGATTGACATTGGAAAAGGGTTACTGATGTTAGGAAGGGAAAATTGACAATGGGAAGGGGAAATTGATACTAGAAAAGGAGAAATTGATGTTGGGAGGGAAAAACTGATGAAGGGAGAACAGACCCTTCAGCGTCTTCCCTGCCTCCAGGTGAGTGATGCCAGCCTGTCGGGAAGGCTTGGGCTACTGACAAAGCTCATGCTCAGGCTTGGTGGCACACAGAGGGCAGTGTCTCCACAGCCCTTAGCGCTGTGATGAGTAGCTGATGAAGTACCAGCCTGTGCTTCATGGTGTCATGCATTTCTGCTTCCCTGCAATTCAAGAATGCAGGGCATCGTCTAGTGGGAATAGCTGGCCCTGCTTCTGGCAAGGCCCCTCACCTTCCTTCTGCATATCCTCACTCACCACTGGCCAGCAGCGTCTCTTCCAGGAATTTTGCTTTCTCATCTCAGACTCTGAGAGCATTGGAGTTTATATTTTCTTTTAGCTTAAAATTCCCCTCTAGCTCCACCCCCTCACCCCCAACTGGAGTCAACTGACCTCGCCTTTCACTGAGAAATAAATGTGCCCTGGGGAAAACCCCATTGTCTTCTGGAGTCAAATCCTCGCTCTGCCTGAGTCTCTGTCTTCTGAGCCCCAGCTCCCATCTTCTCTCCCTTATGTCTTCTCTTTCCTGGACCATCCGTCCTCTCTCTTTTTTGATTTTTCCCATCAGCCCACCACCCCATTCTCTATCTCCCATCTCCGACAGAAGACTTTGGACACGGAGCCTCTGATGTCCTCACTCCCTCATCCCCTGCCCAGAGCTGGCCACAAGTTCATCCTCAGGCATCATCTCCTATAAGTGTATTTTGTCCCTATAATTTAGTGTGAATTCATTCTCTTCTCCCCATTATTACCAGCCCGCCCAAGCCTCTGACACCTCTCATCAGCCTGGCTAAGAGCCTCCTGATGGATTGACCTACTTCCATTACATTACTTCTCCAACCTGTTCTTCTTAAAGGAATTATTATTTTTAAAAAATATAAATCAGATTACATCATGCTCTGGTGGAAAACTCTTCCGTTTTTTGCAGTCACTCAGATTCACATGAAAATCCGAATCCCTTTCCAAGGCCTGAAAAGCCCTGGGAAGTCTGGGGTTGGCCAACACCCTGAGCTGGTCTCAGCCCGGGTTCCTCTCCCAAGCTCTGTCACAGCCGATGTTCTCTTCCCCGTGTGTGAAAAGCCCTTTCCCATCTCTGGGCCTTTGTCTCTTGCTGTTTCCCCTGCTCTTCTTTTTTTTTTCTTTTTTTGAGACAGAGTCTTGCTCTGTCGCCCAGGTTGGAGTGCAATGGCGCCATTTTAGCTCACTGCAACCTCCGCCACCCAGATTCAAGTGATTCTCCTGCCTCAGCCCTCCAGAGTAGCCGGGATTACGGGCGTGCACCACTATGCCCAGCTACTTTTTGTATTTTCGTAGAGATGGGGTTTCACCATGTTGGCCAGGCTGGTCTTAAACTCCTGACCTTAGGTGATCCCCCCGCCTCGGCCTCCCAAAGTGCTGGGATTACAGGCGCCACCGCACCTGGCCTCCCTTGCTCTTCTAACAAGTGCCTTCCTGTCACCTCCGAGCCCCTAAGGGGCTCCCCCAGCCCCACCTGGAGCAGCGCCTCCAGCCCTGCTGGCCTTTTTGTCACATGAATCACCGTTTCTGCTTATTTCCTCTGTTCCAGTGCTCACTGCTGTTTTATTCATTGGTCTGCCTTGTCCACTAGAATGAGCTCAGTGTGCTGCTCTACCTCTTGTACCTGGAGCAGTGCCTGCAATTTACAGATTATTTGATGGTCAGAGTCCTCCACATCTTCATTGTCCTCCCTTGCCTCATCAGGCTTGCCTGTCATTTACTTTTTTAAAAAGGTTTTTATTTTGAAATAATTTTATATTCACAAGAAGTTGCAAAAATACTACAGAGTGCATTTATAGCTTTCTCTGGTAATATCTTACATAGTAACCATGGAACAATCCTCCATCACCAAAAACAGGAAAATTACATTGGTATGGCACTGTTAACTAAACTGCAGACTTTACTTGGACTTCATAAGATGTTACATGCACTCATTTTTAAATTATTATTAACATTATTGGTGTATATTTCTATAAAATTTCATCACATGTCATGCAGTAAAGGGTTAACTCCACAGGCTTGGGATTTTTAAACCTCGCACATTCCAGAGGAAGGGCTGGCCCTTGGCTCGCTCCTGGCAGAAAAACTCTAAACCCTTAGACTACCCTTCCTGACAAGAGTGTGCTTGTATACCTGTCCACCTTGGGCCACTCCAGATAACTTCTGCTAACCATGTGATTTATGGTGGAGGCCTTGGGCCATGCAGTATCAATCTGACCTCTGGAGGAGGTGGAGACTAACTAAGGAGTCACATGGGCCATGCATGTCTACAGGACTGATGCCCTGTAAGAAGCCTGGCCACCCAGGCTGGTGTGAGCATCTGTGGATGGCTATACTGCCTGCATGCTGAAATACATTGTTGCTGGGAGAATTTCTATATTATTCTGTTCTTGCATTGCTATAAAGAAATACCTGAGACTGGGTTATTTATTTATTTATTTTGAGATGGAGTTTTGCTCTTGCTGCCCAGGCTGGAATATAGTGGTATGATTTTGGCTCACTCCAACCTCTGCCTCCTGGTTCAAGTGATTCTCCTGCCTCGGCCTCCTGAGGATTCCAGGTGCCTGCCACCATGCCCAGCAAATTTTTTTTTGTATTTTTAGTAGAGACATGGTTTTGCCATGTGGCCCAGACTGGTCTTGAGCTCCTGACCAAAAGTGATCCACCTGCCTTGGCCTCCCAAAGTGCTGGGATTATAGGCATGAGCCACCATGCCCAGCCTATTTTGTTTTCTTGACTTATTTCACTAGCTAGGACTTCTAGTATTGTGTTGAATATAGGAGTGTGTCATTAGTCAGGGTTCTCTAGAGGGACAAACTAATAGGAAATATATATATATATATATAGAGAGAGAGAGAGAGAGAGAGAAAGAGAGAGAGAGAGAGTTTATTAAGTATTAACTTACACGATCACAGTGTCCCACAACAGGCTCTCTGCAAGCTTAGGAGCTAGGAGAGCCAGTCCGAGTCCCAAAACTGAAGAACTCGGAGTCTGATGTTTGAGGGCAGGAGGCACCCAGCATGGGAGAAAGATGTAGGCTTGGAGGCTAGGCCAGTCTTTCCTTTTCACGTTTTTCTACCTGCTTTATATTCACTGGCAGCTGATTAGATGGTGCCCACCAGATTAAGGGTGGATCTGCCTTCCCCAGCCCACTGACTCAAATGTTAATCTCTTTTGGCAGCACCCTCACCGACACAGCCAGGATCAATACTTTGTATCCTTCAATCCAATCAAGTTGACACTTAGTATTAACCGTCACAGAGTGGCAGGAGTGCATCCCTTGCCTAACTCCTGAACTTAGGAGGTGAGTGTTCAATCTTTTACATTAAGTATGCTGTTAGCTGTAGGTTTTGTGACTGTGTGTATGCATGCACTTCATCATATTAAGGAAATTCCCTTCCATTCCTAGTTTGCTGAGAGTTTATCGTGAATAGGTGCTTTTAGCTCAATGTTCTCCATTATTTTTTTGTTTTCAATTTTACTCATTTCTGCTCTATCTTCATTATTTCCTTCCTTCTACTTGCTTAGGATTTATTTTGCTCATCTTTTTCTGGTTTCTGGAGGTGAAACCTTAGATTGCTCATTGAGAACTGTGTTCTTTTCTAATATAAGCATTTAGTGTTATAAACTTCCTTCTAGGCACTGCTTTAGCTGTATCCTACAGATTTTATTTTATGTTGTCATTTTGTCTTCATTCAGTTCAATGTATTTTTCAATTTCTCTTGCAACTTTCTCTCAGAACCATGTGTTATTTAGAAATGTGTCATTTAGGCCGACCGCGGCGGCTCATGCCTGTAATCTCAGCACTTTGGGAGGCCGAGGTGGGCGGATCACGAGGTCAGGAGATCGAGACCATCCTGGCTAACACGGTGAAACCCTGTCTCTGCTAAAAATACAAAAAATTAGCCAGCCGTGGCGATGGGCGCCTGTAGTCCCAGCTCTTCAGGAGGCTGAAGCGGGAGAATGGCGTGAACCCGGGCGGCAGAGCTTGCAGTGAGCTGAGATTGCGCTACTGCACTCCAGCCTGGGCGACAGAGTGAGACTCCGTCTCAAAAAAAAAAAAAAAAAAAAAAGAGATGTGTCATTTAATTTCCAAGTGCTCAGAGATTTTCCTGTTATCTTTATGTTACTCATCTCTGGCTCAATTCCATTGTGTTCAGGGAACATACTTTGTATTATTTACATTGTTTTCAATTAGTTAAATTTTATTTTATGGATCGGGATCTTTTATCTACAATATTAGTGTGAGAAAATAGTGTGTATCCTGCTTATGTTGGGTGAAGTGTTTTATAAATGTTAATTGGATTTCATTGGTTGATGGTTATTCAGTTCTTCAATAGCCTTGATTATTTTCTGCCTAGATCTTGTATCTATTAGGAGACACCGAAGTCCCTGATAACAATTGTGGATTTTTCCATTTCTCTTTCCAGATCGTTCAGTTTTGGCTTCATGTTGTTTGGTGCATACACATTTAGATTGTTATATTTTCTTGGTGAAGTAATCCTTTTATCATTATGTAATGCCCCTCTTTATCCTTGGTAACTTTTATTGGTCTGAAGGCTACTTGGTCAGACATTAATACAGACACTCCTGCTTTCTTTCTATCAGCATTTGCAAGTTGTATATTTTCTACCCGTTTGCTTTTTCCGTGTCATAGACTGTTGAATAGCTGTTGAAATGTAGAACCTTACCACCATTTGCGTCCCTTTATCCACCTCCCTTCTTATGACACGTCTAAATATTACCTCTATGTACATTAAGTCCCATATTAGACAGTATTATATTTTTTGCTTTCTACCTTCAAACATGTGTTTGAAATTTTAAGAGAATAAAAATAATCTATTTAACACAATGCTTACCTTTTCATTGTTTTTTATTCCTGATTTTCCAAGTTTTAATTAATTAATTAATTAATTAATTTTTTGAGACAGAATTTCACTCTTGTTGCCCAGGCTGGAGTGTAATGGCGCAATCTCGGTTCACTGCAACCTCTGCCTCCCAGGTTAAAGCGATTCTTCTGCTTCAGCCTCCTGAGTGTCTGGGATTACAGGGGCACCACCATGCCCAGCTAATTTTGTATTTATTTGTAGAGACGGGGTTGCTCCATGTTGGTCAGGCTGGTCTCGAACTCCTGACCTCAGGTCATACTCTTGCCTTGGCCTCCCAAACTGCTGGGATTATAGGCGTGAACCACTGCACCTGACCTATTATTTATTTTCTCTCTGTAGAACTGTCTTTAGCAATTATTTGTTTTATAGCAAGTCTGTTGGCTGAATTTTTTAAAAAGTTTTCTTTCATCTGAGACTATCTTTATTTCACTTTCATTCCTGAAGGATATTTTCCTGGTTATAAGTTATTAGACTCTTATAGAAAAAAAACCTATTAGGAAAAAAACTATTCTTTTTTTTTCAGTACTTGAAATATATTGTGCCACATTTTTTTCATGTTCATGAATTCTCATCACCAATCTAGAATCATTTGGGTTTTAAAAAATAGTTTTCTCTTTTAATTGCCTTCAATAACATTATTTTTATCTTTATTTTTTACTAATATCTTAAATTAACATATATTTGACCATTAAAGATTGTATATATTTAAGGTGCATAATTTGATGATTTGATACACATATACATTGTGAAATTAAGCACTTCAAACTAATTAACATATCAGTCACCTCAGATAGTTATCGCTTTTTCTGGTGTTGAGAGCACTAAAGATGTGCTTTGTTAGCAAATTTCAAGTATACAATAAACTCTTGTTAATTATAGTTTCATTGCTGTATATTAGATCTGCAGAACTTATCATCTTGCATAACTAAAACTTTGTACCCTTTGACCAATATCTCCTCATTTCCCTCTCCCCCCAGCCTCTGGTAACCATCATTTCTACTCTTTGTGAGTTCTATTATTTTAGATATCAGATAGAAGTGAGATCATACAGTACTTGTCTTTTTGTATCGGCTTTTTAAAGTTAACATGATGTTGTCTAGGTTCATCCATGTTGTTGGAAATGGTAGAATTTTCTTATTTTTAAGGTGAAATAATATTCCATTACGTGTGTATATCACATTTTCTTTTTCCATTCTTCTATTGATGGACACTTGTGTTTCTATATCTTGGCTATTGTAAATAACGGTAAAAGGAACATGGGAATGCAGTTACTTCTTTGAGATCCTGATTTTATTTCCTTTGGATGTATATTTAGAAGTGGGACTGCTGGATCAGGTGATAGTTTTATTTTTAATTTTTTGAGGAACCTCTCTGCTGTTTTCCATAATGGCTATTGTGGTATCATATGAGTTTTAAAACTGTTTTATTCTGTTTCTACTAAGAATGCCACTGGGATTTCGATAGAGATCATGTTAAACCTGTGGGTCACTTTGGATGTATGGACACTTTAACCATATTAATTATTCCAATCCAAGAACACAGGATATCTTTTCAGTTATCTGTATCTTCTTTAATTTCCTTTATCAATGTTTTACGGTTTTCAGTGTACAAGTCTTTCACCTCTTTGGTTAAGTTATTCCTAAATATTTTATTCTCTTTGTTGTTATTGTGAATGAAGTGGTTCTCTTGATTTTCTTTCTGGATAGCTTGTTGTTTGTGAATAGAAACATTATTTTTTTTTCACGTCGAGTTTGTATCCTGCAACTTTAATGAATTGTTTTTTGTTGTTGGTTTTTGAGTCTTTAGGGTTTTGTACATGTATGATCATGCCATCGTTTCAGCATCTTCCTTTCTGATTAAGAGGTCTTTTATTTCTTTTTATTGCCTAAGTGGTCTGGCTAGGACTTCCAATATTATGCTGAAAAGAAGTGGCAAGAGTGGGCATCCTTGTCTTGTACCAGATCTTAGAAAAGAAGCTTTCAACTTTTCCCCATTGATTATGATGTTAGCGGTGGACTTTTTATATACAACCCTTATTGTATTGAGGAAAGATCCTTTTGTGCCTGTTTTGTTGAGAGGTTTTTTTTTTTTTTTGAGATGGAGTCTTGCTTTGTTGCCCAGGCTGGAGTGTAGTGGCATGATCTCGGCTCACTGCAACCTCCGCCTCCTAGGTTCAAGCAATTCTCCTGCCTCAGCCTCCCGAGTAGCTGGGACTACAGGCACACACCACCACGCCCAGCTAATTTTTGTATTTTTAATAGAGACGGGGTTTCACTATGTTGGCCAGGCCGGTCTCGATCTCTTGACCTTGTGATCCGCCTGCCTCGGCCTCCAAAGTGCTGGGATTACAGATGTGAGTCACTGTGCCTGACTGAGAGTTTTGATTATAAGTTGAGGTTAAATTTTGATCAAATGCTTTTTCTGCATGGTTTGAAATGATCATGTAGTTTTTTTCTTTCATGCTGTTAATGTATCACATTGGTTAATTTGTGTTTGTTGAACAATCCTTGCCTTTCTGAAATAAATCCCACTTGGTCATGGTATAGAGATTTTCTAATGTACTGCTGAATTTGGTTTGTTAGCATTTTAACAAGATTTTTGGTAGCTGTGTTCATCAAGGCAATTGCCCTGTAGCTTTCTTTTCTTGTTGTGTCTTTACCTGGCTTTGATATCAGGGTAATACCAGCCTCATAAAATGAGTTTGAAAGTGCTCCCTCTTCTTTTATTCTTTAAATCCAGACACACTTGAATCATGTTCTCTTGAAAATAATGCTTTATTTATCTCTGGTTGCTTTAAAAATTGTTTCTTTGTCTTATGTTTTCAAAAATTTATTATTATGTATTGGGGTGTGGATTTCTTTGGATTTATTCTAGTTGGAACTCTCTAAACTTCTCGAATTTGTAGGTTAAGTTATAACTTGTAACCAAGTTTTGGAATTTTTCAGGCACTACTTTTTCAAATACGTTTTCACCCTCACATTCTTTCTCCTCTTCTTCTGAAACTCCTACAACATGAATGTCAGATCTTCTGCTATTGCCACACAACTCTCTGAGGCTCGGTTCAGGTTTTCAGTCTACTTTCTCTCTTTTGTTCAGGTTGGTTCACCTCTGTGTATCTTTTCTACTTTACTAATTCTTCCCTCTGTCATCTTCATTTTACACATGAGCCCATCCAGTGAGTTTGAAAATTTTGGTTAGTGTGTTTTCAGTTTTACAATTTCCATTTGGTTCTGCCTTATATTTTGTATTTGCTGAGATTTTCTATTTTTCCATTTGTTTGAAAGGTGTAATTCCTAGTTGGAGCATTTTTATAATCACTATTTTAAAATACTTGCCAGATAATTTCAACATGTGTGCTATCTTGCTGTTTGTGTCTATTGATTGTTTTTTTCTTATTCAAGTTGAGGTTTTTGATATGACAGGTACATTTGGATTGTATCCTGGACATTTTGAATATTATGCCATGCAGTCTTGGTTCCTATTTAAGTTTTCCATTTTATCAGGGAGTCAACCCATTTAACTTTAGAATGCATATCCTGGCTTAATTCTGTGAACTGTGGCTCCAATGTCAATAGTTTCAAGTGTTCACAGCAGTGTTGTGGATGACCCAGAGTTAATCTGGAACCTGGGCAACATTCCACACCATAGTTCAGTTCTCAAAGTCATTTCACACACGGACTACTTGGGGGTATTCCCAGAGCTTTATACCTAGACTAAAAGATACCTTTCTTGGCTGAGTGCGGTGGTTCACCTCTGTAATCCCAGCACTGTGGGAGGCGGAGGCAGGCAGATCACGAGGTCAGGAGATCCCGACCATCCTGGCTAACACGGTGAAACCCCGTCTCTACTGAAAATACAAAAAGTTAGCCGGGTGTGGTGGCAGGTGCCTGTAGTCCTAGCTATTCAGGAGGCTGAGGCAGGAGAATTGCTTGAACCCGGGAGGCGGAGGTTGCAGTGAACTGAGATGGCACCACTGCACTCCAGCCTGGACTACAGAGGGAGATTTCATCTCAAAAAAAAAAACCAAAAACCAGGCACGGTGGCTCACACCTGTAATCCCAGCACTTTGGGAGGCCAAGGCAGGTGGATTACAAGGTCAGGAGATTGAGACCATCCTGGCTAACACAGTGAAATCCCATCTCTCCTAAAAATACAAAAAAAATTAGCCAGGCGAGGTGGCGGGCGCCTGTAGTCCCTTGGGAGACTGAGGCAGGAGAATGGCGTGAACCCGGAGGTGGAGCTTGCGGTGAGCCGAGATCGCGCCACTGCACGCCAGCCTGGGCGACAGAGCCAGACTCCGTCTCAAAAAAACAAAACAAAACAACAACAACAACAAAAATACCTTTCTTTAGCCTCCTCTTCTCTGTAACTTCCCCTTCCCACTGTCCCACACCTTTGCTGCTGTTCACCTCCTGCGGGCCAGGGATATTGGACAGCGTACCCCTGAACAGTCTTTGTGGCCACTGTGTCTGGTGGGAGGGGTTGAGAGGCACTGCCTTGGCGTGCTCCCTTGGCTAGGAAGGAGGGTGTTCGCACAGCTCCACTCCACTGCCCCTGTGGCTGATGCATCAAGTGTGTGTAGGGGACACAACCTGCCTTTGCTGATGTTCGCTCCCTGTAGGGTGGGAATGGTCACCAGAACTGTCTTCCACTGTCTCTACTGCACCTAGTGGTGAAGAGGAGGGAGGCTACTATTGCTTGCGTTTGTGCAGGGGCTGGGGCAGGGGAATGGTTGACAACCCAAAGAGTCTCTGCAGATACGGTGTAGGTGGGGAAAGGCACAGCTTCTTTCACGGTTTTGCCTTGAGTAAGCCTGTGTGGTTTCATCCTGTGGGGCTGTTCTCTGTAAAGTTTTGGCTAGAGATAGTGGGTTTTCCTTGGGTTTTCTCTACCTTTTTGACAGTGCCTATTGGGGATTCTGGATTGCAGGCAGATGTAGGAACCAGGGCAAGAGATACAGGAAGCCGAAAATCCCCAAAGAGCTACCACCAGGTTCTACATGGAGTCCTGAAGTCCCCAGTCAGTCTCTTTTCTCCGCCTTTCAGGGACTTCTAATAGTTGCGTTATGCATTTCATCTAGGTCTTCAGTTATAATTAGCAGGAGTGATAGGGCGGAATGTGCTTATTTCCTCTTGCCTGGAACCAAAAACTCTCCCCTTTTGCTTTTATTGATAAAATATTAACTCATTTAGACCGCCACTTTGAGCCCAAAACTATACCACTTTTCACTGATGTTCCTTCTCTTTAACTCTTACAGTCTTTTACTATGTGTCATGTAATTTAGGACATAATTATATACCATAATTATATACCAACTTGTAATTCTTGCTGATTCGTTCATGTTTATTATTCGTATCTCTTTAACTAAATCTTAAGCCTCACGTGGAAATACATGAGATGTCTTCTCTAGCCCTGTAGTGCTTGTCACAGTTCTGGGCTCAAGGTTGGCACTTACTGTTTCTTGGCTGAATTAATTAGAACTCTAGTACCAATGTGCTTCCGAAGCCAGACTGACCTGCTTTCAAACCCTATCTCTACATAACAGTAGTTGTAGTATCTTAAATAAGTTACTTAATCTCTTTGAGCTCTGGATTCCTCATTTGTAAAATGGTTTTCATAATACCTTTATCACAGAAGGTAATGTTGTGAGAATTATAAGTCAAAATACGCCTTAAGTATATACTGCAGTGAAACAGTTGCTCACCGTTTTTTCCTTTTTCTTTCCTCCTCATTAGCTTTGTGAGAACCTATCCTCACTTCATAAGAATAATAGGACTTAAAAGACAAAAAGGGAAGTTGTGGCAGATTCCAAAGATGCCTTTTTTTTCCTACTTTTGTTGGGCTGATTTGGATCCAGAACATTGCACACTCCTAACTTGTGCCACAGCAAGAATGAGCTCTTTTCTCTCTGCTCCTCCTTGAACCTCTTTCAATATTGAAGTGCCAACATTCGAACTTTCAGAAGGCTCCATGCAGCAGCTGGCTCAAACATAGCAGCTCAGGGCACCCACCTTTTAGAACACCCAGGCTGTCTCTCCCTCAAGAACTCCACAACAATGATCTTGGCTGATTCTGTAAGCTGAAGAGGCTCCAAAAATGAAAGTAGCCAGATTCTGAGGATAAGGCAGAAATTGTGTGTGTATGGGGGGGGGGGGGGGGGCGGGGGGGGGGGAAAGTCCAGGACTGTGAACAGTGCAAGCTGCTGACATTTGCTGCCTGGTCATCTTGGGAGTCCTGTGTGTTTCTCCTGGGGACTAGCACTTGGTAAATGTGACTCCATCACCTTCCAAGCAGCCTGTGTCCCCAGAGGGCACGGTGCTTTTATGCTAGCAAAGCTGTGTAGGGAAAGGGAGAGGGTGGCAGGGTCTAAGAGGAGCACTGTGACTTCATGTCACCTGAGAAATGTTTGAGGCAGGGGGACACAAAAGGAGGAAAGGAAAACTTGCCAAGGGAGGACATTTAATATAACTGGTTGATGAATTTTGTTGAGAATATCCAGAGAGGGGTCCTTGGGAGGTGATGCTAATCTGGAAAGATTTTGAAGAAACTGTGAGGACTTGGGGGTGGTGGGGATGGAGACTCTCTTTTAAGGAGGAGGGCTTCAGATTGTTAAAAAGAAAATCAAAGGGGTATACTTGCATAGTGGTGGGGGAGACAGAGTGACGGTGCAGTTAATCATCAGATAAACCTGTAGGTGTAAAATGAAAAGTGAGCCTGGCTTGAGAGTCAAGACTCCATGAGTGCCTCTTAGAAGGAGAGTCGGTGCCCTCTGTTGATGCAGACAAGGCCAGCAGGTGTGCCATCTTCCCCCATTAGGAAGGAAGCCGTAGGTTTTCATTTGGTACCAGCCTGAAACCTGTGGAAGGCAAGGCCAGAACAAACATGGTACCTTTCCAGTTGGGAGTCTTTGAGTAACACTTGACGTGGATCTGGAGACGCAGAGTACTCCTTGGAGCGTGAGAAAAGAGGTCCTGGATGACACCTCTGCCTCACCCATCTCTTTCCCTGAGCGGTTCAGTTCTGGCCCCAGATTTGCATAACCAGCTCAGAAGAAATGTCTTTAGGCCGGGCGCGGTGGCTCACGCCTGTAATTCCAACACTCTGGGAGGCCGAGACGGGCGGATCACGAGGTCAGGAGATCAAGACCATCCTGGTTAACACGGTGAAACCCCGTCTCTACTAAAAATACAAAAAATTAGCCGGGCATGATGGTGCGTGCCTGTACCATCATGTGCCAGCTACTCGGGAGTCTAAGGCAGGAGAAGGGCGGGAACCCAGGAGGCGGAGCTTGCAGTGAGCCGAGATCGCACCACTGCACTGCAGCCTGGGCAACAGAGTGAGACTCCATCTCAGAAAAAAAGAAAAAAAAAGAAATGTCTTTCAAAGACATTTGAACACTGGGATGGCTTCCCAGTGTTTTCTTCTCAAGCCACATATCTGGGGGAAGTTCTGGCCAATGCCATCTCTTCTACCCCTTACACTTCCAGAGGTGCCTCGCTTCCCAGAGTGGTGTTTATGTCTGGATTTTATCAGGGTCCTGTCCACATCCCTGGCTGGCCCCTCCCTTGGTCTGGCTCTGCCGGCATGGAGGTAAGAGTCCATCAGATGGCAGGTGATGGCAGGTGAAGAGGGGAGATAGCATTGGACAGGGTGAATGCTTCAGGCAAATGGCCCTGGGCTGAGCATGCTGAGGCCTACCTCTCCTCCCCAGGCCTTTAGCCCTCCGTGTCCCTCCATTCTGGAAAGCGCCATGTATGTAAGTCCCACTCTCAGAACTCAATGTGCTTTCACATGAGTGCACAAGTGCGCAAACACTTTAGAAGCTCGTGGAGATGTGACTGGAGAAATGCTCAGCAAACCTTGATGGCCTTGAAGAAGGTGTTGAGGGGCAGATTCGGTGCACCAGTGTGAAGGAAGAAGAGGTGGGTCTGCCTGAGGTGGGCAGCACAGGCAGCCGGAGCAGTGTGCATCTGGCGTCTGGAGCCCAGGAGTCCACCACAGTCCCGCAGCCTCCACTGGGTCAACTTCTGGATAACACTCACCTCTCCAACTTTGCCTCTTTTCTTTCCTATAAAATTAGGATATTAACTTTAGAAATTAAGATGCAGGTGGTTTAAAAATATACAAATTTTGGCATGGGTATGTAATAATTATACTCCCTTGTACCTGAAATGTCCCTAAAATGAAAGAGATCCCCTCCCACTTCTCCCAATTATTGCTAAGGCTCGTGGCTATAGGTGAGTGAGTCTGAAGGGCTAGAGCCTACGTAGCAGAAAGTAATGAAGGACCAGAGTAACCGCGAGGGAAGGAAGTGAACACGTGGACACATGGGGTCTGTGGGCTGGAGCATTTCTGTTCAGCTCTACGAACTGGTCCTTAAGGTAGATGTTTAGATTTCCAAATGGTTTGTTGCCATTTCTTTCCATTCAATGATTTTTTTTTTTTTTTCCTGGAGAAAAAGATAGTTCTTTCTCTCGGGGAAATGCCTCATGCACACACTTACAGGCAAACACACGCACACACATGTGCACACACATGCTCACACACATGCACACACACACACTACAGAAAATTTAAAGCAATGGTTCCTGTAGCTGCTACAGCCTTCACATTTACAACCAGCTCACACGTGTGTTATCATTGATGAGGAGCAAACAGTCTGCTTACTCACATCCCTTTGCAAGTGTGCAATGTGTGTGCTTTATTTATAACTGCTGGGGGAATTCCCGATTTGTTATTTGTAGGCATGTATGATTCTAGTGCAACACTAAAGTGATGTAATTTTCTTTGCTTAATTTCCCCAGTGTGCTTGTAATTATTGATTTACCAAATGAAAGAATTCTCATTTCAGCAGGCAGTCATTACTTCAGCCACTCCCGTCTTGGCTGTCTACCTAGATGGAGGAACCTGCCAAGCTTTGTGCTATCCTGCGTAACATCAAAGGCCCATTGAACTTCTTGGGGCCATGTTACTTCCCTCCCAGGCACTGTCCCTAGGAGGAGCAGTGTTTGCTTAGGGCCTACGGGCTGATGATGGCATATATAGCACATTATCTATTTGTTTACTTTCTGCAGTATTTCCATTAATCTTCAATTTCTACTAAAGCTGTACACTACCTTACGCTGTCCATGCCGGCGTTTAAAATAAGCTAGTGTGATCCCTAGGCACGAGGTGAGCCCCTTGCTGCTACGCCACACCATAATCAGTGTTCCTTCATGCCAGCAGTTCTTAAACTCTGGTCCCTGGTCCAACCGCTTCAGCTACATCCGGGGATGACATGCAAATTGTCAGGTCCAGCTCAGACTTACTGAGTTTGGGACTCAGTGATCTGTGTTTGAACAGGCAGCCCTGAGCAGCTGCCAGCGTGTTGGCTCTGAACCTGGACGGGGAGCCTGAAGAACTCTGGTGTAAGATGCTCAACTGCGAAGGCCTGCAAACCTCCCTGGGCTCCTTCTTTCCTCCCAGGCAGGGTTCTGATACTTGCTCAGGTCTGAGAGGGGCTGCCCTGGGAGCACCTTCCTCTTAGTGAATGTCACTTCTTCTCTGCTTACTTCTTTCTCTCTTTCTTTCTTTTCATCCAGCCAGCTGTTTCAGCCCTCTAGCACCTCTGGGCGGCCTGCCCTGTGACCCATACATGGAATTCCCTGAGGCCGCGCCCAGCCTGTTCCACAAGAATGCCCCAGTTTGACTTTTATGTTCCACTGTACTTTGTGATTTATTTTGTGGGAGCAACCTTGCCTGTACCAGAGAACGTGAGCAGGCCCTGTGACCTTTCCACCCACTCTTGCCTTGGCTTGGCAATTGGGATGTCCTTTCTGAGACAAGAATAAACTCCAGGACCTGGACGTGGGGTCAGACCCTCTGCCCACTGCAGCTGGGCACAATGAGGGGAGGCAGTGGGAGTGGAAAAGGCACCATCAGCCTCTCTTTTTTGTACAACCCATGTTTCACCAGTGGCCAAAGCTGTCTCCTGCAGGTGGGCAGCACAGGGGGCTCCCAGGGAGTTACACTTGAGATAGAGGGATCTTAATCTGTCTTTGCATCCTCCAGGCCTGGCAGGTGCTTAAAGTGCTGCCACTAACTACTTGCGACCCTGGGTGAGTTACTTAACCCTTAGGTCCTTTCTTCTGTGAGCTCCATGGAAACCTCTGGAAGGGGGCTCAGAGGCCCCTGCTTGGAGTCCCTTGGAGGCCACCACACACCCAGGCCTGGTTCTCCTGCTGTTCACCTCACGTGGCCTGGGATTTTCAGGGCCCATGACCTGCTCCGGCAGGTTCTTCTAGGCAGAACTGACAAAATGCCTGACCACTACTTAAACTTTGAATTCTGCTCCAAGTCTCGAAAATCATGCCCTCAGGACCCAGCATCCCCTCTGCTGGGACATTTCCTCCCAAGCGTAGCAGGAGCTTGCCTTTCTCCCAACCCTGCTACTGCTTCAACACGGCTCTCTCGTCTTATCCAGGCTTCCCTGGGTGGGAGTCAGACTCCCCTCCAGGGTGTTCCCCAAGCCTCTCATGCTCATGCTTCCCCTGGCTGAAGCCCCTCAGGAGAAAGGAGTGAAAGAGACAGGGCCCACCTCTCCCCCAAGCTCTCTCCAAAACCCTTCCCCTAAAATCTTCTTTTCTCCGTGCTCCTCCCTTGCTGAAGTAGAGGGGCTCAGGACTTGTCAAACTGGCTGGCTCTGAGCCATCTCTTTTGAAGATCTGAATTTGTAATTTTGTTTCTATTGTGTCTTGGTGCTTAGGTTTTAACCTCCTGTCATAGCAGTCTGAGATTTGCAGATTGCCTTTTCCATGATGACACCTGTAAGTTTACCTATGGGCAGGCTGTATTTTCCAAAGACAGCTACATCCTCATCACACCTGCTCTTCTGCAAGGTGACCTTGCCATTCCCCCAATGCTGAGCAGTATCTATGTTTCCTGTGCTCAAATCCAGGCAGGCAAGAGAATCCCTGTGATTTTTGAGGTTAGGTCATGAAAGGTGATACAGCCTCCACCTGGTTCTCTTGAAGCTCCGACTGACGTGTAAGAAATCCAAGGCTGCCATGTTGTGAGGAAGCCCAAGCCACATGGAGAAACCACATGTGCTCGAGATTCCTGACCCTAGCCATGGAGTCACCCCCAGCTTTCTGGTTCTTCCAGTTGAAGCCCCCAAAATGATTGACAGAGTCACCTTAATCGTGTTCTTTCTAAAGTGCCCACAGAATCCATGAGTATGGTAAAAATAAATTTCAAAGACACTAAGTTTTGTGAGACTTTCTTACACTGATACAGAGAATTGACATACTTATCATCTGTATGGCAATGTCCCTGACTGTCCCTTTTGAGCTCAGATTCCTCAGAGGTCTGGGGCCTAGGTCCATGGGGATCCACCTCAAGGTTTCTAAGTTTTAACAATTCCACTTTTTTTCTTTTATTTCCCTAGCCCTAGGAGTGGTAGCTGCTTTTTGCAAATGCAATATTTGTGGTACTTCAGAATTCTTTTATTGCCATTTCAGTCACCTAGTTAATAATGTTTTACTTATTTGCCAGTTCTTTGTATGAAATTCTATTTAAGTAGCTATTACAGTTTCTGTCTCCTGACTGGACTTTGACTGATATTAAAAATAGATACCATTTGTTATTCTGGGTAAAGACTATCAGTATTATTAATTTCATTAATTAAAAAAACTCAGACATTAGAGAAGTTGTAAATACAATGCAAATACATTATTTTATTTTCCTAAACCATCTAAGAGTATTTTGCTCATTTGATGCCCCCATGACAGCTGAACCCTTCAGTATGTATTTCCTACAAACAAAGACATTTTCCTGCATAATCACAATACATCCATCAGAATCAGGAAATTAATATTGATTTCCTACAAGCTTATAATCCACAGACCCATTCACATTTCATCAGTTGTGCAAATAATGTCTCTTATAGCAAAAGAATCCAAGCCAGGGCATGTGTCACATGACTCATAGCTTTGGTTAATCTGGAACAATTCCCCTTTCCTTGTCTTTCTTTGATTTTCATGACCTTGACACTTCTGAAGATTACACACAAGTTATTTTCAGAATGTCCTTCAGTTTGGATTTGCCTGATTTTTTTTTTTTTTTTTTTTGTAATCTGATTCCGGTTCTGCATTTTGGGCAAGAATACCACAGAAGTGATGCCATGTCCTCATAATGCACTAGCAGGTGCCACCTGAGCTTGATTTGCCCCGTCACTTACAATGTTCACTTTGATCTCTTGATTAAGCTGGTGTCTGCCAGCCTCCTTCACTATCAAGGTACTCTTTTTTATTTTGTAATTAATAAGCATTTTGGGGGGATCTACTTTGGAACTATGGAAATCTCCTCAATTTTTAATTTATTTACTTATTTATTTCTATCACTATGGACTTGTGCTTTCCTCTTTTACTCAATGGGGTATAATCTGTTATTTTCAGCATGTATTTTGACGACCAAATTGTTTCAGATTTGATCAATGGGAGCCCCTTTAAGCTGGCCTCTGTGGCCTTTCGTTAAGCTTTCAGTATGCTGTGATTGCTTTATTCTTTCCTTATAGCACAAGACATTCCAGGCTCTTCTTACTCTTTCCCTGCCCTAGCACTAGAATCAGCCATCTCTCGAAGGAGCCAAGTCTTCTTTTAGTGGAGAATGGTATTTATTTATTTATTTATTTGTTTTTTATTTATTTCTTTTTTGAGACGGAGTCTCGCGCTGTCGCCCAGGCTGGAGTGCAGTGGCTGGATCTCAGCTCACTGCAAGCTCCGCCTCCCGGGTTTACGCCATTCTCCTGCCTCAGCCTCCCGAGTAGCTAGGACTACAGGTGCCCGCCACCTCGCCCGGCTAGTTTTTTGTATTTTTTAGTAGAGACGGAGTTTCACCGTGTT
>NC_037683.1:104706949-104709029 GCF_003255815.1 Theropithecus gelada | reverse complement strand
CTCCTCTCCTCCTCCTCTCCTCCTCCTCCTCCTCTCCTCCTCCCCTCCTCCTCCTCCTCCTCTCCTCCTCCCCTCCTCCTCCTCTCCTCTTCCTTCTTCTTCTCCTCCTCCTCCTCCTCCTCCTTCTTCTTCCTCTCTCTCTTTCTCTCTCTCTCTCTCTCATTATTTCCCTACATTTTCCACTCCAACAACTTTAGAGAGTACTTTTATTTCTCAAACCCAGGCTTTCATCTCATTTAACAGATTATCTGTTGAACATTTTTACCAAATATCCTCTGGAATTAGTGACCAAATGATCAAGTAACATTAAAGAGTGTTGCTTTACTGCATGCTTTATTATTCTGTTGCCCAGAGTTTTCATTTGGGTAATATTTTTTCTAATGAGCCTGCCTGCCTTTTTCTAGCCTGACAGCCTGTGGTAAATTTAGTCTTTAATATGTTTATGGGATGAAATAGACTGCATATTTAAGAGTTTAAAAATAAAAATAGAATAGAACCCTAAGGATATACCTATAGCTATTAGGGAATAAAGAAGTATGGTATCTATCCTTGATAAACTCTGTCTCTGACTTCTTTGTAGAAAGTGCAGTGTATTTTGGGAGCATACGGCTGCATGCTAATGCTTATTAGCAAATGCCATAGCTTATATTGTTCTATGCCTTATAACCATTTCAAACGGCATTTGAAAGATACAATTTTTAAAAAGCACTGGATGACATTCTTCAAGAGAAGGCAAAATAAATTCACATAATAAAGCCAGTCCTGTGGCTCTTACTGATGTGTGAGAGAGATTGGGGAAGTCCTTGAGGGACTTCAGCCTTAGATAAGCCCAGCCATCAGATGCCATTCTAATAGAATGTAAGCACAATTACAACTGTTGACTTAAAAGGACTGAGCGAACCAGCAATGAACAAGAATGGTGAGATTGGAAAACACAGAGCAGGATCACACTAGAATAGAAAAGAACATCAGGAAAAAGTTGGGGAAAGATTCCTCTACCTCTATTTTTATTCTAAGCTCTTGTGGAAGTGAGTGATTTACAGGGATTATTTGTTAGCACTTGAGAATGCCTGAGTGTTCTGGGATACGGTCTGATGCTCCTGGCCAGTTGAAATGAATGAATCAACCTTAATGAAATGTCCATAGCAGTCTCTACCTGTTACAGTAACCTGTTCCGCGTATGTAACACAGAGCAATTTGCCTGTATCAGACAGACACAAAAAGGTGGCGCAGCCCTGAGGTGGAGAGGGAGTGCCAGGATAATGGCAAATGTAGGTGAAACCCTCAGACTAGTTCTACAATAGGTCACTTGTTCCGTACTTTGCTCTTTGGAAAGGAAGTGACTCTCAAGCTACATCTCTTCAGGAAACCTGGAAGCTCCTCAATGAGAAGCCTTTGACTGACCTTCAGATGGTCATCTTGGCTTTTCACCACCCAGCACAGCAACCCCTTTCTATCCACTCTCATTGAAGCTCCGACTGGCTGCAATTTCTTGTTTGCCACCAACACTGAGCAGAGAAGCCTCAAGAGAGGTCCACTGACTCCCCGCATTCCGGATCTTCTCCTCCTATCCACACCTGTGGCAGCACCATCTTCTCATGACAGTCAGGGTCACTTAGTCCACCATGCAGTTAGTCTTTTCACACACGCTGGCCCACAGGTAAGAGCAGCCCAAAGTGTCCAGGTGGCATTTGCAGCAGCCAGTGTGGCAGAATCCTTACTTGGCTCCTGGACAGAAGCACTGCCCAGTGGGAACCAGGATTTCTAATACAGCAGGCCTATGTTTACAGAAGTGGGAGGATTCTTTTTCCCTCCCCTCCCCTTTCCTCATCCCCTCTCTTCCCCTCTCCCTTCCCTTCCTCTTCCTTTCTGTTCCTTTCTTTTCTCTCCTTCCCTCCTTCTCTCCTTCCTTCCTTCCTTCCTTCCCTCCCCTTCTTTCCTTCCTTCCTTCCTTCTTTCCTTCCTTCCTTTCCTTCCTCCCTCCCTCCCTCCCTCCCTCCCTCCCTCCCTCCCTCCCTTCCTTCCTTCCTTCCTTCCTTCCTTCCTTCCTTCCTTCCTTCCTTCCTTCCTTCCTTCCTTC